>NC_079147.1:285403991-285703991 GCF_945859685.1 Eupeodes corollae
ACTTTAACCTTAAGATCGACTTTATTAAAAAATGGTCTGCTTACATAAAATATAAAAGTACTTAGCCAAAATTATTACCTATATAGAATTAAAAACAAATTAAAAGACATCAATAATGCTCTAGGACTTTTGCTCTTATAGAACGAGTTATAAATATAAATAAAAATCATCACTGAACAATTTACTTATTTTGACTGCAGCGTTACTGCAATTCACAAGAATTCGTATGAAATGATATGAAGTTTAGCGATATTCCTCATACAATTTCATACAAATAATGTTTTTCGGCATCGTGAAGTTTAGTTCCGCTGAGTTTGAGTGCAGTGTTATCTTTATGATTTGATAATTGATTGATTCAAGGAATCAATTTCATTTTTGGAGGTTGGGCTATAATATTTAACAATTTGCCTCTTTATAATGTTGTTCATAGCAAAAATAAATAGTTCACTATTTTCCAATTACCAACGTTTATTGTGTCAGTAAATAAGGATACAAAATAATAAATTACTTGAAAATTTTCCAATTCGTCTATTAATAATGTTGTTCATTACAACAATAAACAGTTTATTATTTTTTAATTGCCAAATTTGTATTTGTCAATGAATAAGGTTATAAAAATAATAAACTATTTGTAAATTGAGGAATTGGTTGTGATATTAGATGAATGTTGAGATATAATCTTTAACAGTTCCCTTTCAAACATTTTGTTTATTGTGGCAATAAACGATTAATTATTTTTAATGACTAAAATGTTTGCGGCAATTAATAGAGTTATTAATTTCAATAAACGGTGATTAAGTGCTTTATTTTTCATTTAATAAACGGCTGTTAATAGTATTAACAAACGATTATCAAACGCTAAATTTTTTTTTAATAAACCGTTCACTCCGACAAGAAAAAGTTTGTTGTGACAATAAATAAGCAGTTAATAAACGCCGTTTTTTATATTAATGCACGTTTGTTTTTTCAGTGTGGTCTGTATCACTGTAATTTGCTAAAAGAAAGAGATTAAACTTCTTCCTGGCTAAAATACAGGATCTGATATTACTATTTGCTACTTGTGTTGCTTTGTATAGTATAAAGTCTAATGCGTGTAGTCCTCTTATTCTGTCACCTGAAATCCAGGATTCTTGAATCAGAGAAATGTCAATTTGTCTGCTTCTAATCTAATGACACTTGACGTTTCATTAATCTTACTAGTCTTTCATTTGAAAATCCTTTTTTATTTTTTAACCAATTCTTTGTCCAAGTGTTACATTTTTTAACACTTCCTTCTTTATTTGTAATACACTCTGTAATGATCATTAATGCTAAGATTTTTCTTTTTTCCATTATTCTTCACTTTAAAATTGCACCAAACCAGACACCCCATCACAAAGATAATACCGCTTCTACAACAGGAATTGTTTTTTGACAGTAAAAGCAACGCCCGAACACAAACCTACATAGTTGACAACTCAGTTTACAATCGAGCTGAAATGTGTATGGGACACTTTAGTTCGAGAACTGGTCACTATGTGGCCTTAAGCACTATTCACATGAGCACGACCAACGACCAACGAATGAACGAATATTCGTCAATTTTGACGTTTCTTTCACATGAGAGTTTTTAATTCGTCGCGAATGGAGCCACAGCCGAACACCATTCACTACCGAAATCAAAACAAGAATGATTTTTTAGTTTAAGTACGAGCAATTATTTTATTCGTTGCGAGTGTGGATAATGTAGAACGCGAATAAAGTTTGACAGTTCGTATCAACTATAATTTTTTTTCGCGACGAATAAATTTGTTTTCTTAAATTTATTAATATATTATATTGAAAAGTAAAAGTATTTATCATAAATCAAAAAGAAACTATATTGCTATCGTTTTATTAAGAATTTGTGTGGAAATATGTCTTCAAACGTATATAAACTCACATTTTGTAATTCATTCGTCGTTGCGGTCATGTGAGTACTACTTTACAAATTATTATAATTTTTTGTATGGTCACACTACTTTCTACTACCAAAACACCTTTTCATTTATCTCTTATACCTTTCTCACTTACTCTTATAGCTAAACGTCAAAAACAAAACAACACAATTCACCTACCATCTCTCTCCGAATATACAAAGAAAACCACAAAACAACATCCATCCATCTCACTCACTCTACAAAACACAGTTATAAAACTAATGACACTTGACGTTTCCCCAGCATTTCGTTTTGAAAACTCATCAAGTAAAAGTTAAACCACAGCACATTCAATTAAATTATTTATAAAATATATTTACTTCTCGTTGTTGCATAAAATAAAGATCGAAAAATAAAAAAAAAATCAAT
Source organism: Eupeodes corollae (assembly GCF_945859685.1). Classification (NCBI taxonomy): domain Eukaryota; kingdom Metazoa; phylum Arthropoda; class Insecta; order Diptera; family Syrphidae; genus Eupeodes; species Eupeodes corollae. The sequence continues at coordinate 285,406,319 of NC_079147.1, forward strand.
TAGTTAAATTAAAAAAATTATTTTTCATTCGAGAAAGATTAAAATTTGTCTGTTATTCCGAAATAAAAAAAAAGGAAACCAAAATAACAATAAAAAAAGGAACAACTACGAAACGAACAACTTTCTAGAGAGTCCAAGGAGTGAAAAGTCGGGGAAACGATTTTCTCTTTCAATTAATTTTATTTAGAAAAGAAAAATAAGTGCCCCGCCGCTCCCTCACTGTCGCTTCTCTGCTGGACAGGATTAGGAAAATCAACAAATTTACCTTTTCTATAAATTAAAGAAAAACGAAAACAAAAACAGTGCCTGCATAAATAAAATAAAATTATAACAATAATAAACTTGTGCTATTTGGTTACGAGTGGATTTTGTCGCCGCTTAATTTTATTTGGAGAATAATCGATTTGTTCTAGTTTATTCCAAATCATAATAACGCGCATTTTCAATTTGTGTTCTTACTTTTTAGTCAAGTGATTCCTCTCTGACTCTGACTCTGACCTAAACATTACATCCACCGCTGCTGCCACCAAAACGCCTTCTTCTCGTATCCTCTGGAATTCCATTCTGTGTGTGTAGCATTCGCTTCGCGTAGCGTGAAGAATATTTTTGTTGTTCGTAGCAAATTCCAAAGTTTTGTTTACAAAGTTTGTTTTTTGTTTTTGCGCATTTTTTTCTCATCCGAATTCCTCTCGAGAGTAAGCCAAAGAGACTACCAAGTGCAGTGCAATGAATCTATCGTTTGCTGGTTGTGGCTTTTTGGGCATTTATCATGTTGGAGTTTCTGTGTGCTTCAAGAAATACGCACCGCATCTTTTGCTGGACAAGATCGGCGGAGCATCGGCTGGTGCATTATCAGCCTGTTGCTTGTTGTGCGATTTGCCATTAGGTGAGTAATAAATAAATAATTGTTTGTTTTTGTTGTTTATTTTTTTTTATATTTAATGATGACGTGTATAATAGTGTCTTATAAAAAATGTATAATAAAAACAAATAAATCAAGGTGCCACTTGGCAATAATAGATGCTTGAAACACGTTTAAAGTTTGTTGATATTTTAGTGGATAACCTGGAACTTGTAGGCTTTGAGTAAACATCATGTGAGAATTTTTAAAGACGTTAGAGAAAATTGTATTTTGATATTTTTGCTACAAAATAGTCTTTCATATTGATTAAAAAAAGCTTGACTATGAGGAAAAAGACTTTAATCAAAAAGTGGTCAGACAAACTAAATTGTAATTAAGACCAAACCAAGTGTTTTTTATTCTTTCCATACACGACTTGAACAATGGCTCTATTAATTGCTCATATAAGGGATTTGAAGCTATTTTGATACAGAAATTGATGAAATTCAATCAATTTCGACGAGCCCATATTATTGTTCTAGAGAATTAGAAATCCACGGAGCCAAAAAGTTGTTCTTTTTTGGTCAACTTTAATTTGTTTAATACGAACAATCAAAAGTCGACAATTCAGGGTAATTATTTTTTGGTTTGGAGACTAAATGCCAATCTTATTTTACCTTCAAGTTTGGACTTTTACATTAAGCGTGGAAAACAATATAATTTCAATGGTTTCCTTAGGAAGAATCGAAGCATAATCTCGTATCCAAAACGTGAAATTATCTGTTCAGGAATCTTCTCCTACAAAAAGCCATAATTAGTTGTGTTGTGAGGGGCAAGCCATAAAAAAAGATCGGAAGCAGTGCTTCTACTTTTTTTTGTATTCTCTTAAAAATTTTAACGATTGCTTTTGTAGCCGATCGATTATGATGATCATTATCATTGCAAATAGTTTTTAGGTTTGAATCACCCGTTTTATCGTGAATTTTAATTATTTTAACACTTTGTTCGATTACTTATCGATCTATTATAGTAAATGACAAACATTGGGCTAGTTTACATTTCAAACATCTCAGAGATCTCATTATTCTCAGATATGTTAGCATAATTTCTCACCTTTGCTGTCAAAAATCTTACAGTAGAATAATTCTGATGATTATATTTTTCAAAAATTGCCTTTTGCACAATTTAAAAAGGAAGAATAAAAATACCAAGCTAAGTTGATGGATACAAGAGAATTAAAAATTAATTCTGTTTATATTTTATTTTACAGCTCTTGTTGACAAAATTCTGAAAATTTTTGAAAACATAAGGTACACAATTTTATAAATCCGTGGTGGCACTTATGTGACAGTTTGTTGAGCTGTTTCTAAATTTAATGTGTTAGGTCCGAATTTTTTCGAAAAAAATGAGCAAAAAGTTACTGTTAATACGGATCGCTACTGTCACATGAATGAGACTTTCCTCCAACCAAACTTAAATCAGTTTACTAGAAACCCCAAAGAAGTCTGGTTCCAATTTAAAAAATTCAATACAATTTTTCTGTTAAATTGTTTATTTATTTGTCATTGCTTTTAAAATATGTGAGATCTTTTTGCCGGACGCTGTATTTTGGCATTTAAAATGACAGGTGTCAAATGCCAGCTGTATTAACTTTAAACTACAAAATTAATGTTCCATGGTTGATGGTTTTGTACCTTTAGACTTGATTGCTACTTGTGATGCATAATAGCTGTGTTTCAGACCTAGTTTCAGACTGAAAGTTTTAGTCATTTTTAGTCCGAAGTCGTTTCACACTTATGGCAGAAACATAAACACGTTTCAGCTTCGGCTTCGCCTGACGTATACGAGTTCAGCCATAGGAATTCAAAGCATGCTATCACAATGGAGCTTCGACCTCACTTTTCGTTTGATATTCTTAAGGAAAAGAACGTAAAGTAACGTAATGTGACTCCAAACGGAAGCTCTTGTTCAATTATCTGAACATTTGCTTTGTCTGACAGCACATCAGCTGTAAAAAAATGTCAACAAACAAAATATTTGCTCTTTGGTATGATGAAATAATAGAAATGTCATTCAAAGCAACCTCGAAGCAGGTCTAACGTAACGCAGACGAAGCCGAAGCTGAAGCGTGTATGTGTTTCAGCCATTAAAAAGTTGTGCTAATCAGTGAAGGGACTTGGAAAAATCAAAGTGGTTATAAATATCCCAACAAAAAGGTGATAAAAAATAAAACAAAATCTGTCCATTCAAATTAGTTTTCTAATCACATATCTTGCTTACAACTGGTAAAATAATTATTTTATATAAGAACCATCTTTGAATTGGTATTTCGAAGCATATTTAACCAACACCTCTGGGGGATCAAAATGTATCCCGTTGCCCAAAATTTCTCTTGCAGCTAAAATGTTGAGTACAGTTGTGTTCAATTTGTTTCTTTTATGTTTTTTGATAGTATTGAGTTGTGAAAATTAATGTTCAGCTGCTTCGTTACGTTGTGGTAAACAACAAAGTTGTATCATGTAAAAGGACAGGTTTTTGAAAATTCAATATCTCATACTGCCTTTCAAATTTTTAATAAAAATCCGCTGTTGTACAATGTCATCATTCTTGAAACTTTTTTTATTATTCTAAACTCGCCTATGAGTTTTCTCCACTCAACATTGAGCAGTTCAATGATTGCACCGTCTACCGGGAAATATGGCTGTTGGCATTGTTCCAGCAGTTTTTTATTAAGTTGATCTTAAAAGATTTCATACTTTCGACTAAGAGGTGGATTTGTCTTGTCTCAAATTAAAATATTCTCTTCAAGTCTTTAATTATTTTTAAATTTAAGGCAATCAAATTTAAAAACAATTTGTTTTGTATTTTCTAGAAAATTGAAAATACTAGTAGCCTTAGGATTAGCCTCTTCAAATGCACTTAAAATAAAAAAAATAAAATAAGGGATTCCACTGCTCTATACATCATTTCTAAAGAAAGCCACTGAGTTTGACAAACTTTTAAAATTTGATGTTCATCGACACCAAGTGCCTCCTGAAAGTTAATGAAATGTGGTAGAAATACCACTTAAGTGGTAGAAGTCCCATCACTGGTCCCATAAATCGCGCTAGAGAGTAAAACATTTCTCCTTTATGCCACATTTAGTCCGAGAAATTTCCTTAGCCGATTTCTGAGCTGGCTGTCAAAATCGATTTAAAGTTCACGGCAAGTAATGACAGAAGAAAAAAAAATGTGTGTGGACTATTGACTTACGGTTGAGGGTTGTCCAAGTGATTCTTTTATTTTAATTAGAAATAAAAATTATATACTGATCGCTCGGAAATCATACAATGAATTGTCTTTTGAGAAAAAAGTGTAATTGCGCATTTATTTTCTGTAAATAAGGTATTTTTTAAGTTTCTATACATTTCATTTTCCTGAACAGCTGATAATTTTATGTTTAAAGCCTAGTTCGCTGCTGATGCGTAACGAAATTTCCCATACAAAAATGACATGACGAAATCATAAACGAAAATTTCGCTGTGCTTTTCGTTTTTCAGTACGCTGCTGAACAACGAAATGTGTCATTTTAGTGGATAGCTGTACTAGATTTTTTAGTACAATTCTCCACTCTTTTCGTTCTCAATTTAATTGCCCGGTATATTAATTGCTTGCGAAATTTTGACGTTTAATTTATTTATTGGAAAAAATTGTTTACAAATCAAAATTGAAAATTGTTTACTCGTGAATTTCGGAGTTTTTGTTTTTTGTTTTCCACAGCTGACAGAACTCTACACAAATATTTTTCCGTTGTGGTTTTCGTTTTAATTTCGCTCTACACTTGGAGACCACCGAAAAATTTCGTTTCGCATCAGCAGCGTACTAGGCTTAAAAGTAAAAACAATCTTTCCACTGATTTGTGTTCCAACTTTACATAGTTCCAATGACAGATTTCTGTCAAAAAAATTACAATGTTTGTTTTCAATGAACATGTTCATTCAACATAAAGGACTTCATTCTTTGAACGTACATTTTGATCAAAGCAACTAGTTAGTTTTTCAAGTGTCATTAATTTCAAATTCAGAACTTTACTTCGCAAATCTTTACTTTAAGTTCATAGTACAAAAATTATCAAACAAATTATTGTCTACACAACTATTCTAAGGCAAGCTACAAGTCCATCACGATTTGTATTTTGTACTGTAGAGAAATATTTCTTATTTCTTTTCAAAATTGTCAAGGAAACCTTTTACACGAAACATTAAATGAAGCTGTGAAGAAAATAAATAAGTCAATAATCAGAGTAATAAAGTTCGGCTTCCAGTTGAATGAAAAAACATAATAAACTGTCACTTTGACAGAAGTAGACTTGACTTAAAAGTTAGGGAGATTTTGACTGACTAACTTTCCAGTCAACTTTCCATTAAAGTTGCCTTGATTGGAAGGTAATTTTTTGGCAGCTGGCCAATCAGATACTTGAAACTTGCCTAACTTATGTCGTCTCAACCTGCGCAATGACGAAAACCAATGATCGCTATAACTGGCGCTTTAGTTTTGGTAAATGTGAATATTATTCATATTTTCTATTTCCTTTAAATAATCAAATAGTTTTCATAAATTTTATATCTTTTTATAAAACTGTTTCTAAAAAAGAAATTCGTAGTGCAACACAAATATGTAATTATCAACATTTATTGAAAATTTTACTGTCATTTTTAGAAAAAAAAACTCATTGAGGTTTCACAATATTCAAGGAATAATTTTATTTCTATTTAAAATAAATATAAATTTACTTTTGTTGATATTTATTTTATTGGACTTTTATTCATGATTAAGTTGATTAAAATTTATCATTGATTTTCAGTAACTCTGCTTGAGTATACTTTTTGACTTTCAACAAGTAGTCCAAACTCGTGCCGTTCCAGATATTTTGACAGTTTGCTTTCTCTCTAAGAGCATTTCATTCCCACTCCTCAAATTTGACATTTGACCAACTTTTAGTGCGAGAAAATGTTTAGACATTTTAAAAATGTGAGGTTCAGAATTCAACTTATATTTTGACACTTAAAATGACAGGTGTTAAATGCCAGCTCTACTTACTTAAAACACACAAACTGAATATCCCTATCAACCCAAAATTTACAAGATTAGAAATTATTGAAACATTCCATAAATGGTTATAAACTCATAGTTAACAAATTTGTACCTTTAGAATTGTTTACTACCTTTGATGTACAATAATTCAAACAACTCATGTTACTTGTTATAACATATTTAATTGTTTCTCATTTGAATTAAACGGTGTTTATTAAGTAATAGGCAATTTAAATTATCTTTAAGTTATAAAACAGATTAGCTAAGTTTCAAACTAATAAAAAAAATATGATTTTTAAATAAACGATTAAATACGTTACAATATTCTAATTATTATATTATTCAATAATTATTTTATAATCATAACTAGTTACTTACTATTTGCACTTTGATATTAAATTGCACAATAAAACTATGTTAAAAAAACTTGTATACCTGCGTAAATAGGAAACACTTACATTTTTATCGAATCAGACTCAGAACTACAGTTCTTGACCCTTGTATCTTTCTATTTACTTCCAATCCGGTTTGTACATTTCTTGTGTTTTTATTCCATGACCTACTCGAATGTTCTAGAAGGAAAACAAAATTGTTCAGAATGAAAATACTGGAGGGGGAATATGTTTACGTTTTGCCATTTGCATTGTATCTATTTTCTTAATTATTTTGTATATGTAAAAAGGGAATTCGTAGAAATAAAATAAGACAAAGAGAGAGCACAACATTTGATTCTTTTGGAACAAAATTAAAACATTAAGTTATGAATGAACCTTTAGTTTGCATTGATAAATTCTACTTCAAATAATTATGTATATAGCATTCGTCATAGAAGTAAAATGTTTTATAAGACTAACAATGAAAGTTTAAAGTATCCTTGGCGTGATGGTTAGTGGGTAGGATTGTCATGACAGGTGTCTAGGTGCAATCCCTGCCTATGCCATCTAATACTGCCTTCTGTTAGCAGTCCGTATTCGGCATAGAAACTGTAGGTAGCTTGTTCACTGCATATAAAACAGTTAAGAGTTATAGTAAGTCAGTGGTTTCTTACGATCTGTAGCGTCATTTCATTAAATTAAAATTAATATTGAAGTTTATTTTCATCTCATGACTTTTAAACATTCAAAATATGTTTTTAAATTCCTTATCAAAACAAAACAGACTTTGCATGACCTTCTTGTTTTGCAATAAGCTTACACCCCCGTCTATAATAATTTTTAGTTGATAAGAAACTTGCCTAAAAATCAAAAACAGAATATTTCGATAACGTGTTTTGTTCACTATTTTTCTATAAATAAAGATTACCAAGCTATAAATCTTTAAAAATAATTAATCTTCATATAAACACCAATTTCTAAATTTATGGGCTTAGGATACCTGCGATCCTGATTCCCTTTTATACTTGTCTGGGTTTTGAATCTAAAAGATACATAAAGAAACAATAGAATAAAGGCTACCAAAGAAGAACAAAGAAAAGAAAAAAAAAGATTTTAAAAGGATTTAGAGACAAGTGTAATAGGGAGGTAGTTTTTTTTTTAACTTATGTGAGCCCTAACACCATTTGTTAGGTCATTCTAAAAGGCATGGGAAATTCGATAGTTTGAACAAGATGTAACAAAATAAAGAAAACAAAAATTATAGGTGTGAATTAATTGTGAAACAAAGAAAAATGTAAAAGGCTTTAAAAAATTAGAAATGAAAAATGAATTGAAATAAAAACAACCATAATAAGTTATTCATATTTCTAAGGCAGATTTTTCATTCACTTAGGTGATATTTGAAGGAAATTTATATCTGTTTACGGCTGTCTAATATTAAAATATTAATTTTGTTTGTTCAAACTTTCCATAAGCCGGTATAGCTGATGGTAATAGAGTGGGGTAGTTTTCTTTTAGAAGAGAGATATTAACCTAACCGCACATCGAGATTGCCTTACCCTTTTCGGTATTTTCTTTCATTTGGATATTCAAGACTTCTTCTGAAATGCTTCCTTATTTTCCTAAAGCTTGTACTGTGTTTTAAATTAAAAACATTGTAAAGGGCGGTAATAATCCGCTTTCTTACTTACTTGCTTAAGGTTGGGATACAGTCCGGGGCGGACCTGGGCCTTAACCAACATGCGTCTCTAGCCAGATCGGTCCTTAGCTAGCTGTCTCCAGTTTCGCACGCCAAGTTGGTTGAGGTCTTCACCCACCTGAGTAGCGGTCTTTCTCTACTGCGCCGTCCGTCGTGATGGGATTCGAAGACCTTTCGGACTGGAGCGTTGATGTCCATTCGCTCTACATGACCTAGCCATTTAAGCTGTTGGACTTTAATTCTGCTAACTAGGTCAGTGTCGCTGTATAGCCCGTACAGTTCGTCGGTATATCTTCTCCTCCATTCTCCATCTTGGCGTACGGGACCAAAAATCACCCGAAGAATTTTTCTCAGAACGATGTTGAAGAAGTCGCATGACAGTGCATCGCCTTGTCTAAAACCTTTTTTGACATCAAATGCATCGGTAAGATCTTTTCCGACCTTGATAGAGCAGCGTACATTCTGCATCGTCATTCTGGACAAACGGATAAGTTTGACAGGGATGCCAAAACTAGACATTGCTCTGTAGAGCTCTTCCCTATGAATGATGTCATACGCGGCTTTAAAATCAATAAAGAGATGGTGGGTATCGATTTGAAGCTCCTGGGGTTTTTCCAAGATATGCCGTAGTGTGAATATTTGGTCGATAGTGGACTTTCCTGGTCTGAAGCCACACTGATAAGGACCAATCAGGTTGTTGACGAACGGCTTCAGACGTTCACGTAATACGGCAGAAAGGATCTTACATGCAATGTTAAGGAGACTGATGTCTCTGTAGTTGGCTCAATTTAGAGCGTCTAATTTTGTATGTATCGGGCAAACTAAGCTGAGATTCCACTCATCGGGCATACATCCGCTTAGTGATCAAAAAATTAAGTGTATTTTATTTTGACTTAAATTATTAGAGTACATATTTATACTTTTATTCAAAAAATTAAGCGTACTTCCTTGTTCTTGGTCGTCTGAGTATCATTTTTCCATCATATCTAAAAAAAACTTCAATTTGCATGGTGGAAATAATATTTTTGATTTTGAATGAAAAGTTATTTATTGTGAAAGTTGGTTGTTCAGATGAGGAGTTTATTTTTTGAAACTTTTCAGAAAAACAGTTCGGAATATTCTAACTTCATAAAAGTTAATTTTGTTGCTAAAATCATTACAAGAAGAAGGGCTTGTTTTTTCTTCTAAAGTCGAAGCTATCAGTTGTTTAAAACGGACTGAGAAGCCTTCTTATTTTGAACAATTTGTGGGTCTTAAAGTGGTTCTTCTTAACTTTACAATATTTTTGCAATTTTTTTTTTAAGTCCCCTTTTTTGAATAAAATCTTGTTGAACTATAAAACCGTGAAGGAAAAAATACATTTTCATTCCAAAACTTAAAATTATTGCATAACTTGAAATCATCTGTTTGTATCAAGTTTTTTTTGAGCTTGGAAAGGATGTTAAGAGCAGAAATAGTGTTAGATTATTTGATGGCATTTATTTTATAGATAGGATTTCTGGCATCTCTCCACCGCAGCTATGAGATCCATAGTCCATTTGATCAGTTTAATTTTCACAATGGATTTGACCGAATGGAATCAATGCTGAATATTGACTTCCAATGTTCCAAGAGTTTTTATTTTTGCAGTGATGATCAACGACTTAACATATTAATAAAGAGGCGTTAAGTCGCACAAACGAGGGAGCCACTTGGAAAGATAACGTCTTGAAAAGAAAGTTGTTACCCAATTGATAGTTCAGCGCATTGTATCTTTGATTTTAGGCTGATTAATTTTTGGATACAAAAAATCAGTCAGTGTGGCTCGATAGTGTTCGCCATACGCCGCCGGCCGTAGCGACAGATCCTTCCTCATTTAGAAATAAATAAGGATCGATGATTTTGTTCAGAGCGTGTAAATCAAAACTGAAATTTTGTTTGGATTAAGTTGATAAATATAAGTTTTATGACGGTCCCTGTTTTTTTGTGTTACTTGAATAGGGAGAAGTGCTAAATTTACTTGTAAGACCGTTTAAAATAAAGAAAATAACAAAAAAATGTTATGGTTTAGGTAATTACTGGTTTTATTGAATGTCCTAAAATAATTTTTAGTAATGTTTGCTGCCTCCTGATTTCTGTATTACTTCAAGTAACTTGTGTATGCGAAATTTGGGTCAAGGACCGTTTTAAGGCTCCAAAATTCTCTTCGTTTTTTTTGTTTTACTTTTCATGTTCTCTATGGTTTTCAGGTCAGGAGAATATGGGGCCATGGTAATAGGTTCACATTTTGCCCCTGAATCCAGGCTTTATTTGTGATGAAGATGAGAAGTTGTTGATTGTTAAAGTTAGTGAGAAGTTTAGAGCTTAAAACTTTTCAGAAAACTGTTTCTTTTCTTGGCCGTATGGCATCAATGGCATCAATAAAAATAAATAAATTAGGTGGCGCAATAGTATATGAAGAACCAGGGCCTAGTGACTTACAACTCTCAACTATTCCTGTGTGCTAGTAATATTGTCAGAGATGGAAGGGACCTACAGTTCATCCGAATCCGAACGGCTAATTTGAGAAAGCACTTTTCATGACAAGAATTACTCCTGGAGTATTTGTCAATTCCTGGCAATGGCATCAATGGTATATTGAATATTGGTTAACAATGTTTTAAGAGTTGCTATTTTTGCAGCAAAAACCAATGACTTAACATATCCCTATAAAAACTAATTTGAGACTTTTAGTCACAAGATAGAGATGGAGTCACTCATAAGGGCAATGTCTGAAAATAAAGTTGTCACCAAGTCGCTTTATAAATATGTATTACGTTAAGTTGAATAGAGGCGCATTTTAAACTAAATACGTTAACAGTTTTCTAGAGTTTTGTTTAAATATGAATTAATGCACTCCTTGAAATGTTTATGCGAATTCCAATAAAAACGGCTGACTTTGTTTAAAGTTTTAATCATTGATGAGTAAATCCTTTTTTTCCAAAAATCTAAACTTTTAAGATTGCCGTAAACTGCAAAGAATTGGAAAAACGCTTATAAATAAAAAAAAAATCAAACTTATTTCCAATTTCGTCTTTTTTTTTAACTCTGCTTTGTTTATAACAATTTTTAAACCCCACAATGTGATTCATTTTTTTGCTTTTGATACTAAGTGAACAAAACATTGAACATTTCATAGTAAGGTTTATAAATTTTGCCATAATCATCAATTAATTGAACTCAATTTATGTTGTCTCATACATTTTTATTTAACGAACCTTAATAACCTACTCAAAAGTAAATTAAAGTTAAGTAAATATAATTTCGTACTAAAAAACCCCATATTATTGTACAGAGTTAATTTTAAAATTTAATCAAAACAAATAAAACACTGAAAACAAAACAAATTCGTTTAGCTTGCAATTTAATGGATCGAATGGATTCGAATTCGAAGATGGCCTCTTTACATAGAATTTGCATTAAGCATACCCATGTTATGTAGGTATACCTATTTATCATGAATAATGTGTGCCTTGCTCATCGTTTAAGTCAGCAATATTTGTTTTATTTTACTTTGCGGGGAAATTGTGACCTATTATTTTTATTTTATTTGTTCTTACGTAAAGAGTGTAGAGAATTTTCTCTAACACATTAATTTACGTGATGTCAGACTAAATTGGTTTTTTTCTGAAAAGATTTGTATTTTCACTTGAAATAACTTAATTCGATAGAATTTTCTAGAGAATATTGTCATGATCTGTTGTTGTTGTTGTTTTTGGGATGAACTGATGCGTCAGTTGCTATTTAATGTTTTTAGGACTTAGAGTACCTTGGTAGGTATTTAGAATTTAAAATTTGTTTTGTAATTGTTATTTTTGTATAGCATCTTCCAAGAATATTTAAACAAAGGCTTGCTTTAGGTTCATACAAGTTTATGAAAACAGAGACATAACTTAAGTTAGTTTTTAAGTCGGCAAAATTAATTTTTTGTTCGCCCTCATAAACAAACAATACTTTTTTTAAGGATTAAGTCGTCCTCAATTAGAAAAATGATAAATACAACTTTGGTTATTTATTTATATATTTTATTTGAAAAGCCTTATGAGACGAAAACTCGTAAAGGGCTGTATTTTAATATACAGTTTTTTTTAACAGAAATGTTAATTTTTTGATAAAAAGTAGATATTAAAATGTGTGTACAATATACATATATATTGGCAAGTACAACTCTAATAAGAAAACAAAAATCAAAACAATGAAGGGCAAAGTACATTTGTGTTTTTACACTTTTAGGTACGTTACTACGAATGCGACCGAAAGCTAGGGATTAAAGTTCTTTCGATAGTTTTGATATGTGGTATTTCCAGTTCAGTGATAAGACCACCCAAAGTCCAAGATATTTAAACTGACTAACTTGTTCCGCAGTTGAGCCTTGGCAGACAATGTTAAGTGGTGTATTCGATTTGCTGAAGACGATATATTTGTTTTTCGGCGTTAACACATAGTTTTTGGGCATTCATCCAAGATTAAATCTTATTAAGATCATTATTCATTTGTTCCTCGAGTTCAGTAGCAGATCGTGGAGAATGCATACGACTGATCTCGTCTGCATATAATACTGGATGTCCATTTGGAATCAAGTTTATAAGATCTTGGATATAAAAGCAAAAGGGTCGGTCCAAGTACACTACCTAGTGGTACCCCCATCTCAACTGGTTGCTTATGGCTTGTGCATCCGTCCAAGCTTATGTACTGATATCGAGTTTCGAGGTAAGATTTGAACCAGTTAAATGAGAAACCTCTTACTCCCAGAGCAAAAAGATTTCGAAGCAGGATTAAAATTAATGTGAAGTGTAAACTCTGTTGGAACAGAAATACACACCTATATCTTTAAATGTGGAGACGTGACAGAGTTTTTGCTGTGATATACAATAATCAAATACACTAACGATTAGTTTTTTAGTAAAAGTTATCGTCTGACATTTTAAAGGGTTGAGGGCAAGGCTATTTTTCCCACGCCAAAATGTGAAAGTACCAATGTCGGCTTGTAAAAGGATACGATCATGGGTGGACTTTATAATCTTACAAATTTTCATGTCATCAGCAAAAATGAGAACTTCACTTGAAAGTAGACATGACGATACGTCGTTAATAGACAGGATGAACAGAAAAGGGCCAAGATGGCTTCCCTGGGGAACACCAGATTGAGCAACAAAATGTTCTGAAAGACAATTTCTAAATTTTACCTCATATGATCTGTTTTAAAGGTATGACTTAATCCAAGCCAAGAAACATGGTGGAAGAGCCTTAAGTTTAAATAAAATAATTCCGGGGCTAAGTTGGTCAAAAGCTTAAGAAAAGTCAGTGTATATACAGTCAACTTCATTACCTTGTTCTTAAGCGTTCGAACATATGTTTGAGAATGTGAGGAGATTAGTAGCAGTTGATCTTTTTTCACAAAACCATGTTTCTGTTCGCAAATGATATTTTTACTAAAAAATGCTACACTTTCACAAACTTCTAATGCTATAAAAGTTGGTTTTGGCATTTTCTAAATAGTCTTTGCTTCCAAACGCCAAAGCATCTTTCCACCGTGTTAGGAGGAGCTATATGAGATATATTGTTTCTTATTTCAGCATCCGTTCGAGGATTCAAAATGGAGGCAAAGAGGATATTAGTACAAGGGTACCCACCATCCCCAAGCAGACAACCATTGAACTTCCCATCATCAAATCTTTGTTTAATTCCGCTTTCCCTACAAATTTGTGAATCATGGGAGCGCCTGTCAAGCAGCAAACAATGTCATTAATTTGTAGGGATGCGTCGCATATTACTTGGGTATTCAGCGAGTAGTACCTTTACCTTACTATTAGGTTATACGCAATATTTTTAAATATTATAGAAAAAAAAAATAGTTAAATTCTGTATACAAAATAATTTAAATGTATTAAAATATTTGAAAACCTGAAAATTGAGATTTTGCATAAAATCTAAAGTGTCCTACTTTTATTCATAGTTCTTAGCTGGTCGGAAAAAGAAGAAAGAAGTTTTTTAATGAACAAAAGTCTTTTGGTAGCTAATGCTCTTGCCACTCGCTTACATATTTGGGAAACCGTAGGTTGGCTCAATCCGTGGATGTCTACTCCATCGTCTTGAATCTATAAACAAATCATAAAAGGTACAAATTTCGAATTAGTGTGAATATGTAGTACAAACTTACCTCGTTCTGTCTCCAATATCTTATTGCAGCAAATTCTTGGATATCTATGGGGATGTGCCCTCCTCTATTGTCGCTGCTGAGGTCCGAACGGATAATTCCAATTATTTGTATGATATTCTCTTTCGAAAATCTATATATTTTTTTTAATTCTGCGTTTCTTAGGCTTATTGGGTTGAACCTTTTTTTATTGAACTTGAAAACCCAGACGGACTTTAAAAAAAAAAAAAACACTACTTTACGAATTTACATATCCCCAAAAAACCTCAAATTTTAAATAGTAATATGTTAAAAACCCGAAAAATTATTGTGATTTTTAAGTCTGATTTCAATTAGAACAAAAGTTCAATTTTATAGCCACGAAAAAAATGTGTTCACCAGTGCAATATTTCTCAACTTTAAAGAGTACGAAAAGCTAAAATAACATATCATTTGATCTAAAGTCACGGACACTGTATTGCTTGCTATTTAAATTCATTAGTTTTCAAGATATTCCGAATAAGTTGCAAATGCAATTGTTCCATAATTTGTAATTTAATAGTAACACTATAGTGGGAAAAATGAAAAATTGTATCTAGTCCTTTCTTATAACTTTTTAAAGGACAAAGTAGAAGCCTAAAAATAATGATTGTGTTTTATTTCTTGTCGCTCACAATGGGAATAGTTTCATTGTTTTAGGATTCTAAAACCTCCAAAGATACTCTAATTAACTCTTAATCTTCTCACAGCAACCATCACTGTAAAAATTCGATGACAAAGCAAAATCTATTGTAATTAAAAAAAAAGAGACATGAACAATAAAAAATGATAAGCTAACACCCGTTTTATTGCAATTGTGCAGTTATTTCTTTCTTATTTTTTTGTTTTAATGTTTCAAATAATTTCTCAGTTTGATTAATTTAATATCATGCCACAATAAAAAACAAATGACTTTAAACTTTAGACTCCTCAATTTGCAAGGTCGATGTGATATTGTCAATCAAATTAAGATGTGCATCTTTGTAGTCCCGCTTCGCTACACTCTGCTCTGTCTATATCTTGCTTCTAGGGAATATAAATCTAAGCTATAGTAGCCAGTGTGTACATATATACTAAACAAAAATTTAAATTATCTATTCTACTATTAAATAACGTCACGCGTTCTTTGTTTTAATCTTTAGATTAAATTAAATTCAAACTGTCTAGCTGTGTGCATTCCAATAAGTTTTCAAACAGCCAGCGTCAAACAAAAAAAAAAGCACTTCGCTGAAATTCATTTTGTCTGAAAAGTACACTCATAGTCACACAAAAAAAAAACGTGATTGCACAATTTTCTATAATAATAATAATCGATAATCATGCATTGATTGTTCTTGTTGATTCTCATAAGTTTGAAAATACTGCCTTGTAGTAAAGATCAAAATTATAGTAGGTATAATATTTATCGTTATGATTTAAAACAAAAAGAGTATAAGACGTCAATCATTTACTTGAAATAAATTTAAAAACCTACAATTCGACACGTGTAGCCTCATTTTTTTAAGCAAATAAAATCTGAAGAGCTTAATTACTTAAGCAAAATATTACATATTTATTGCAATATGAAAAAAGGTTACGTACAAGGGATTTAATAATTATTGCGGTATCACAAAGAAACGTTTGACTTCAGTGAAGATCAGAAAAAGGGTCATTTAAAATCAGTTTTTGTTTCGTCTAGTTCAATAGTACATATAACTAATAACGATTTAAAGTTGCAATAGCGAAAGCTTGAGTATAAGTATTATTAAGCTGGTAATTAAATTGAACTTGGAATTTTATATTCAATATTTGTTTGTCTTACATTTTAAATAAAATAAGTCTGGCATTCACTTCTAATTACGAATCTTTACTTCTAAAGCTAGGTGCAGAAGGTTTGTCAGATGTTACGATGTTATCGCATTTGACAGTAAACAAATTATCTCTAATGTCATGCATGTGTTAAGTTAACATACAATTTTGTGTTACATTATTTTCAGAAACATCAGGGGTGGAATCGGCTAAGGTGATTGTTAATAAATGACAATCAAAATGATCGAATTTGATCTACGTAAGGTAATAGTCAAATTGATACCTAAAAAGCTGTCACAAACAAATGTGATAGTCATTTTAAAACACGTATGTTTATTCCGAATAGAGCTACCAGACGCTTACACAAAAGACTAACAAATTTTCTTAGTTCACTTTGTTTCGTTAAAAGATCACATTCATGTGACCGACAAAGCTTACGACATTCGAAAAAAAGCAAGAAAAGTAAGATTTGCATTCAAACACAGCCAATTTCATACTTTTGTTTGGATATTTTATAAGAATCAATTTTAAACTTCACCAAGTCAACAACGAATTTTGACAATTTGAATTTCAAACTGTTCAATCGAATTGAATTGAGTTGAATCATCTTACATAGACGGAATGAAAACGATATTCAGTTTGATTATCAAAAAAATGATAGTCAACTATCACCTTAGCCGATTGCACCACAGTTTCTTCTATTGACTGATGATGTTTAAAGTTGTCAGTTATGTGTTCTTTTTCTTACTATGATCAACTCTTGTCGTTCCTAAAATCATTGTTTAAGTGTCAAATACTTACGATTTTTACAGTCTTCAACTCAACTTTGTTGCCAAACTAGAAATTGATCTTTTTTTTTGGTTGGATTTGAAGAAAACAATGAACTTGGAAATATTTAATTCGTCACATATATAAATTTGCAGAAGATTTTACATTTACAGTAAAGAAATGTATTTTGAAAAGAGAAGAGTTTTTTGACAATTCATTCCTTTTCTTTCTATCCACTCGTTGAAAATACTTAAATATATGATTTATCAATTTTTATTAAATTCCTTAAGCAATATTAAATTAACGACAATTTTTCGTCCGTTGTTTATTTAGCAATCGTTATAAAATCAATTATTTAATTTTTGGTTTTGGTAGTTTAACGGATCAACAACTTGTAAATGATTGTATTAAATTCCAACAACTTGCAACAGTGCCACTTAAGCAATTTTGTATGATATTACAAAACCAATTAACTATAGTAAGTAAAAGAACGGATCCCGTATGCAAAAATGCATTTGATAATTGCTGACAATTTATTTATGATTAAGTCAGAGGGTTAAATTGAGATAGCTGTCAAAAATTAAAAACAACCAACATCTATTCAAAAAAAAAAGCAGACAAACATATTATATAAATGTCCAGGTCCAAAAGTATTGTCATATTTAATAAATAAATTTAAAATTTGAAATCAATTTTCAGTTTCCTTCAAATTAAACCATATTATGTTAAATCAGTTGTTCTGTCAGATAGCCACGTGTACATTTTTTATATCTTTAAATTTCCTTTTCGATGCCAGAGATCTTTTGGATCAGCTTTTCTTTGACACATTAAACACTAAACAAAAGGTATCTGGTATCTAACATCTCAGATTGAGAATAACCAATACAATTATTTTGAAGTGACTTGGGCTATTGCAAATTTGTGACACAATTTGGATTAAAATGGTATCCAGAAAATATGCGTTCACTTCCCCAAATATGTCTAAAAAACACGGTTTAATTGACTCGAATATGTGAACGCTCCATAAAACTGATTGTCAAATATGCTGGAGTGACATTAAAATATATTGACATTTTCCTTATTTGACAAACATAAATTAAATTAAATTTAAAAATAAGACTAAAGCATTGCGATTCCTAAGAAAAGAAATAAAAGTATTTTAGAACAATTTTTAAATATTTTGCAGACTTGAAAAAGAAAAATTAAGACTATTATGTCATCTTTTAAAATTTCGGGTATGTTCGCATCGGTCAAAATTCAAATGAAAAATGATGCTTGAATGCATGTTTGATAAATGTCAACGTTTATGGTTTCAATCTGTCAAATTTTCACTAAACTAATTCTTTGAACTCTGCTAACTTTAAATATATTGCTTCTGTCAAAAAAGACAAAAGAAAAGGGGAAATCTGTTGTCAAAACAAATAATTGAATATATTATGAAGAATTAAGCTATCCGAAATACTAAACACACTTTAGTTGCTTGCTTTGCTAGATTAAAAAATAGTATATGTAGCGTGAGAAAGATTCTGATTGGGGGGTATGTTCATTTCAAGCGTGAATTTTATTTGATTTTCAAATCAAATTTATTTGTTCCGTTTTCTTTTCTTTTTCAATTGTAACTCATAACTTATATCACATTTCTATATACACTTAAATATGTATTTACCTTTAATCTCCCGCACAGAAGCCACCAACAAAGAAATAATAAAATCAAAATCAAACAAAAGCATCTGTCGTCTGATAATAATGCAAAACTTGCACACAGGGCCCATTCTTACGGAACAATAAAGTCACGCAAATAAAGTCAACTGATAAGAATTTTATTGTGTTTATTGATTTCAAATTTAAATAAATGAAAAAAAGAAATGGTTAATTGTTAAATTAAATATATACATACATACACGCCTATAACTAATATAATGTTCTCAAGATGGTCAGTAAATAAAAATTGTTGAGTTAAATCAAAACAAACAAATTAGTTATGGAGTTATCAGTTTGTTTTATATGTAAATATTGATTGACTATACCTCTCAATTTATCAATATTCTTGTAAATATTTGTGTTTTATATAAAAGCGTAAAATTAAATTCATTGACCAATAACAAGAAAAAAAGGGAGCGATTTGATAGTAAATTTGTGCATTTCATCACAATGAAAGTAGGTAAGTTCTTTAACCTCGATTTTTTGATAGTCAAGGAAAAACAATTGACTTTTTCAATGTCTTTTGACAGTTGCGTAGAAACTACAAAACTATAGTTTGTATTTAGAAGCGCTGACATTTGATGTCTGTAAAGCTTAGCTGTCATTTGAAATGTCATAATATTGTCCGAAAATGCCAATAGACAGACAGAGAGTTATAGTCAATTTGATTTTGTGAGCGACGATATGTTGTTTTAACAATTTTAACAAGATGCGGTATTAAACCCATATCACATAACGAGCAATTTCAGAATTTCTGTGTTTAAAGCTTCATGATCGTTTAATTTCAGTTTTTGGTGACGTGACGTCAAATAATGGGATTTGACCCATGATTTTTTTTGGATACGCAAGATTTGTTTGTTTATTTCATTATTTTAACAGTAGAAAACGTTGTCGGAAAAATGGCAGCGGCAGCCTTAATCGTAGCACCATATCCGTTTCCTGAAACTTTCCATGACCACATTTTCAGCATTGGATAAATGTTTTTTTTTTTCCAAAAAAATGTCTATAGATATTGTATCAAGCTGTATCAAACTTTTCTTGCAAAACTGCGTACTGTGGTGTAGTCTTACTTGTCAAATGTCAAAAGATGACAGCTTCCAAAGTGACCAGCTGTCCAAATAGTGGGCTATTTAAAATAAAAAATATTTTTCCTAGCAAAATTATGTTAACTTAGACACTTACTTTTTCAAACGTCATATTTTATTGAATTTGTGACAGGTAAATCTATCAAATTGATAAAATTAACTTACTGGTTTAAATAAAATGTTCTTTTTTAATGATTCATTCACAATTCGTTGAAAAAACAATCAAATCTACAAAAGTGTTGAAAGTTTGAAGGTGAAATTTTATTTGCAAGTTATTGCGCAAAACACACCAAAGTCGAACATCACGATAAGATTAATTTTTATTTTCTTAAGTGCTGCTGCCCGCTCAATCAAAAAACAGAAAAAGAGCATAATGCCACCAGCTATAATTTGTTTCTAGACATATGTTTTACTGTCACAGAACACAGAACACAAAGACTAAAGGTCAGAACACACTTTTGTTGAATGCATGTTATTTTTTTTTAAGTGCAATTTATTTTATATGTCATTTTATATGACAGTAAAGTACATAATTTCATTGTCAAGATCACAAAATAATAATGTTATAAAAAGGTTCATTTGCCTCATGACAATTCTCAAGGTAGTTTTTTTTATTAGACCCTTGTACAAAATCTACAAATTAAATATTGGAATCTATGAATATGTACTTTCTTTTAAATTGTTCTAAAGACGATAGGTTAATTATTTTATTATAAAATTATTACGTCAGCGAAGTGTTTTTGTTTTGATAATATTGAACGGACTTTATACTTAAATATAAATAACATTTCTGTTGTATACAAAACAAAAAAGAAAAAGGATAAAAACAATGATCACAACAACTTCAATTATTGTTATTGGACACGGTAATTTTTATTAGTCATTTTAAAATTTTTCCATGAATGAAGGGTGTGGGAAGTTATCTCTCATACATTAGGTAGAGAAACATACAGAAGCAGGTGTTTAAGTTTGATTAAATGTCTAGAGTTATTCTTAATTGATAGATTCTAAGTTTTAATTATAATATCATGGTGAAATTTACATTAACGGGTGCGTTCAACCGTAGTTCAGTACTTAATTTTTAAAAATTGCTGAAATGGAACGCAAACAAAATCTGATTAGAGAATTTTACAAATCTGTCAAAGTTACCATTTTGTAGAACTGAATTGACAGTACCAATGTTGAAGTCATGAGATGGATTAAAAAAATGCAAACAAACTTTACTAAATGTCAATAATAGTTGTCTGACTTTTTGTGACAACTTATCCTAAAAGCGTTACAAAATCATCGTTATCTGAGTATTCAATTCTGAATTTTCCAATTTGTTTTCCTTTTTTTGCATTTAAATTTGTGTTTACTGCTTCAAAAGGTTTGTTTCCTTACTTTATATTCTTAGTCCAAACACTGTTTTTTGGCATAAACTCGTGCTTCCCTTAAGTTCCCTTCTGACTTATACTACATCATATACGAATGAAGCCAGTTTTAACTGTCATAAAGATGTCACATTGAACTCTTTTAAGGTGATTCATTTTTTTTTAAATTGATACTTCAAAATGAGTCCAATGTGAATATCATCTTTGAATTTGCACATTGATCCCTTAAATTTTCAGTTTACAAACAAAATAAGAAAATAAATGTCATTTTCCAAAGAAACATTCAGAGTTAAACATTCGATTAGATATTTGCGTCGTGATAACAAATTATAATACGTATATGACTCAAAAGTTCTTTGTTTCATATGATTTTGCAATAAATTTAATTATAGGGTTAATAAAATGAGATCATTATATGATTATAATGTTAAACCAAATGAAAATAGAACAAGGAATCAGTATTATTTATTATTATATGATTATCCTAATCAAATTCAATGGAACTCGGGCTGGTCGTAAGGATTTGTTTAATTTTTTATGGGACACAGATTTTAACTTTTGACAGATTATAGTTGCTATAAAATAATGTTGAACTTTGAAGTCTTAAAACTTATAATTCTTTTTAACGGACATTCAGCTTAAGCTTTAGATTTTTGTACTAATTTAAAAAATACTAAGCAAATTGATTTTTTTACGTTATTCTTTTTGACAACTTAAATACTTTTTTTACGAATGCAAAGTTAGCCCTTATAAGAAAAATGCAACAAAGTAAATATTTGTATGTCAAGCTCAGTGTGAATGAGCCTTGGTTTATATATTTATATGAAGTTCTATAGTATTACAAGGAAACAACAAGTTAATGCACGAATAAGTTTATATTTTCTTTTTTTAATTAAAAAGGAAATTTAATTATATACTTTTTGATTGACGTCATTTGATTGAAAGCCACTTGCTGCGTGCGAGTTGCCCCCACAATTTAGTTTCCTTTATTTTTCTTGAGATAAGATTGAAACAATAATATTTCTAGAGTACATAATGTAACGATAACATTTAATTTTATTTGTTTTTTTTCATTCTATGCAAATTTATATATTTTTTTTTTTATTATTGGTTATCATTTTTTGTATTTTTGCGAAATGTCCCTGATGGTGTGGTCAATGGGCGCGCGGTAGAATAAGTTTAAAACTATATGATAATCTATTTATAACTTTAGTTTGAACTAAATAAAAATATTAAACAATTAATGTTGAGTCAAGCTGCCGATTTGATGTTGGCAATTGTCTAAAAGTCTTAAATAATTGTCAGGAACGTAATTGTCCGTCATTTTCAGATTACGTACATTTTTTATTCGAAAATTAAGATATCATGACATTTGCTGTCAGTTTTCGAAAGTCAAATTCATAATACAATAAATCTTCTGTGTAAAAGCAAATCAATTTAGGACTTTTAGATTTTGTCTATCTATCCATCAACTGTTTGAACACACGATTTTGAAATGCATTCGGCTATTCTCAGCTCATTGACATTTATTGCTAGAGAACTAAATAATAAGAATGTATTGGTAGATCTGTCAATAGTCTCAACATAGCTTAACATGTCGAACTGTGAACTTAGAGTTTTATTTCTTAAAGCAATGTTTGGCACATGGACAGTTTGAATAGTTGAACGAAAGTATTTAAACTGCTGGTGTTTATAAAATCAGCCTTCTAAATTATGCTGACATAAATCTCAAATTTTATGATTTAAATAGCTTTTGAGTACGTTTAAGCCTAGTACGAAAATTCCCACACAAAAATGACATGACAAAATCATAAACGAAAAATTTCGCTGTGCTTTTCGTTTTTCAGTATGCTGCTGAACGACGAAATGTGTCGTTTTAGTGGATAGCTGTACTAGATTTCTTAGTACAATTCTTCACTCTTTTCGTTCTCAATTTAATTGCCCGGCATATGAATTGCTCTCGAAATTTTGACGCTTAATTTTATTATTAAAAAAATTGTTTACTCGTGAAGCCTAGTACGCAGCTGAAGTGAAACGAATTTTTTCGGCGGTCTCCAAGTGCAGAGAAAAATGAAAACGAAAACCACAGCGGAAAAATATTTGTGGAGAGTTCTGTCAGCTGTCAAAAACAATTGATAAGTTTTGATAGTCAGCTGCTGGCTTCGACCAACGGAGCCAGTTTCTTTTTTTCCTCCGAAGAGAAATCGATTGTTTTCTTCAGTTTATTTTTTGGAAGTTGAAGTTCACTGCTCGTCTTCAGCCAGTGAAGCTATTTGGAAGTTGGAGCATAGGCTTCTTACGAGCCTCTGGAGTAATATAGCTGCAGAGATGAAAAAACTATGTACTAACTGCTCAAAAAAATGTCAATAAATATAATTCTTTTCCACTTTTGTTTACCAGCAGCTGACTGTCAGAACTTGTCATTTGTTTTTGACAGCTGACAGAACTCTCCACAAATATTTTTCCGCCTAGGTTTTCGTTTTCATTTTGCTCTGCACTTGGAGACCGCCGAAAAAAATCATTTCACTTCATCTGCGTACTAGGCTGGAAACTTCAATCATTGTAAGGGAACTTCATACTATTTTGTTCATTAAACAAATCTAATTTAGAATTGGTTTGAAATACCAATATAAGTATTCTAGTTATACAATCGACGGAAGTTGGACAAACTTTTGATTTCGTTTTTAAATTTTACTTCAATTGTTTTAATGGAAAAACGTGAAATAATACCTATTTGTTTTGCTGAAAGGTTAAATAAGTGAAGGATTCTTCATCATCAGTCTTAGATATTGATTAATTTGACATTGCATTTTCATAAAACTAATAAAATTCAATGCAAAATAAAAAACTCTGACAAATGTAAACGCAAACGCCATTGAAGTTCGCAAGGGTTTGTTTACACTAGCACAAAAAAAATCTATTACGTTTTGGATAATGTGCTTTGTTTTTGGAACTGTTTGCTTAGCATAATTTACGAACAATTTGAGTTTTCTTTTTACGAAATTAAGACTATTTAAACCTTGTAAAACAAAAACCAAGTGTATAACTTTTAAAACTGACGTCATTATTGAAATATACCTTCTATAACTGTAAACAACTAGCTATTTAATTGCAAGGCGTCATTTAATTTATCACACATTTCTCTAAGTTGTTTACAAAACAGCACACATGTGTACTCTTATAGCACTCTAGGTCGCAGTTTGTTGATTTGTTTACGTTTTAATAAAATATCAACGACAAAATTCATCATTTCATTATAATCCTAGCTATAAACAAAACTTCATTACATATCCATCACATCTCACCAAGTTTCTAGATGTAAACAAAATAGGTATCTATTAACAATCTATGATTCCCCTTTTTTTAAACCTAGATAGGTATTCAATTATATTTAGAGCTTCCTGTCTTCACTTCACGTGTGTACTACGTAACGTATTCTATTAATATTTTATCATGATTTCTTGTTCGAGATTGTTCTATATTACTTAAAAAAATAAGAATATGGTCAAGGGCACAACCAAATATGCATTAACAAGGCATATATCTGGGTAACTCGACCTTTAATGCGGTAATAGTCCGGTTATTCTATTAATAAAAAAGATATCTACTAAACTCACCTATGAAAAAAAGAATTATAATTACAATAAAACCGGTGAATACCGAAAGTATCCACATCATCTGTCCCAATAAAACAAAAAGATACAATAACAACAAACGAGAAGAAATATCACGCCACTTCTTAATAAACTATACCTATACACAAATGTACATAATATAAACAACATAGCTACACATAAAATATACTTTTTTTTTGAGTCCCTTGGTTACTTGAAACCAGGCTTGCCAGATTGAGCTATTTATCGAAAATTCGGCTGTTTTTTTTCCAAATTGCCGACGAAAGATAGTGACAGCTCATATAGCTTCAAATAGCCCAAATCTTATTTTGAGCTATTATTTTCCATCGTTCAAATAAGTGAATATATATTTTATGTAAGGATTAAACTTATGTCTCAGTAACGATGTAAGAAACAACATTTTCCTTTCATATACATGTTCTCTTAAGCATATACAAGCTTCGGCTTCGCCTGCCGTTTACGAGTTCAACCATAAGAATTCAATGCATGCTAGCAAATAAAGCTTCGACCTCACGTTTCATTTGACAATCGTAAGGAAATAACGTAATGTTACGTAATGTGACTCCAAACGGAAGCTCTGTTCAAATTTGCTGAACATTTGCTTTGTCTGACAGCTCAACTGCTGTAAAAAACGGTCAACAAACAATAGAAATGTCATTCAAAGCAACCTCGAAGTAGGCCCACCGTAACGCAGACGAAGCCGAAGCTGAAGCGTTCTTGTGATTCAGCCATGTTATTCATACTGGGCTATTATTTGGGCTACTTCTTATGCTCCGATTTTGAGCTATTTTGAGTTTTTTTAAATTAGACTATCGAGCTACTTTATGGAATGGCAACCCTACTTAAAGTCTATGTATAGTAACGTATCTCTATCTTCTTGTAACTTAAATACGTTAACGTAGCCTCTATACGCATACGGAATGCGGAAAAGATTGATATTTTGTTTTCATTACTTTTATTTTGTATTCATAGAGCATATTTTTTGAATGTGTGAGAGGTTTTCTTTCGAATGTGTTAGTTTTGCTGTAAAATATGAAGTACAAGTACATAAAAGGGGGCTCGTCTCTTTTTTTATATATAAAAAATGAGAAAACATGTTTGTTGGCTTCCTCAACGATATTTCCCTTCTCGACTCGACCTCCGTTTTGGTTTGATTTATATTTTTCTGTTTTGTTGTTTTGTTTCTTATCGAGTGCGATTGTGCAGTAAACAAACATTGAAACAAAACCAAACCACACCGAATCGAATCGAACACACCCCTTTTTGACACTGAACATTATTTCAAAATTTCAACTGATAGTAAATTTGAATTTTGTCGTTTGGTTTACGAATATAATCGTAGCATCACCTTGAAGCTCATTCGCTTTGAGCCCAACTAAAAATGTTTTACTTACAATATTGCCGCTGCTGTTGGAAAGTCATTAAAGGTCGTTTTCCTTATATACTCGTACATTGTTTAAATTATAATCGAACAGAGTTTAAAATATTATTTTATGTTTATATTGATATGAAAGACAGTTTTGCGAAGTGGTGCCACGTTTTGATAAGAACAGATCATTCAATTTTATTTATTTTTCTTCATAGATAACTTTCTTGTTTACAAAAGAGAGAAACCTTGAGATATTAAATAAAATTATATAAAATCAAACACACCCACACGTCTTGGTTGAAAATAGGACCAGCTGGTAGATGAGATGAAGTGATATTTTTTGAGGTGTGTTTGTTTACAAGTTAAAATATGGATTAAAATAAATTGTGGCACGAATTAATCTCTAATAATAAAAACTTATTTATAAAATAAAATGACTGGGTTCAATCTCGTGTTGGATAGGGTATCTTGGATAGGTGGATTTTTAGATACCTTGTTGAACGAGTTGGATAGCTTTATTAAGATAGCTGTCAAAAAATAAAAACAACTTTCAGCTGTTCACAAAAAGCAGAGAAATATTTAAGCTTTGAGTAAAAATTGTTGTAAGATAAAACATTTAATGGATAATTCAACTGATTCGTCGGACGTTGATGAATCGATAGGTGCGTAACAATTTAATAAATAAGAGATAACCTTAATCTGTAATCTAAAATCTACAAAACGAGAACAAAATGAGTCAATTTTTAAGTTAAAGAAAATAGATCATAAATACAAATAGCTTCTTCATCGTCTATTATGTACAGAACATCCTCAAATACAACTTCAACTAACACTTTGTATCTTTGTTTCTTGAAATTCAACCATGTGTTGAATCGGCTGTTCTGTCGGATTCCTACATACCCCAGAAATTCTTGGAAACGTTTGGATTCCTTTTTTGACATCTCAGCTGTTTTTGATCAGCTGTTATTTTACACGTATCCGGATGTCTAAGATGGAACGCAGCCAATATGTTCAATGTCAAAAAAATATGTTTAAAATATTTTGACATTTGGTAACATTTTTACAATTTTTATTACGAAATACTAGAAACCTTCCGCGATGCAATAGACTTCTTTATTAGAAGAGCAATTATAAAACCAAAAAAGAGTGTTGCAACGAACTAAAATATTGAAGGTCGATAGATAACAATCAATCTGATTAAAGAAGCCGAATAACTATACCATGTTAATAACAGCTGTCATAAATTCCATTTACCCACTTTGAACATTCTATAGATAATAATAAATTGGAAACTTTATAAAAATTATTGGAATAAAATCGTTAGATTGTAAAAATTGAACTTGACAACAAGAAAAGTTTTATTTTGTTTATTGTGAAAATTTGAAATCAACTGATAAGAAATTAATAGTTTATAAACCTGAATAATGTTCTTGGCCTTTGAGAGTTTAATGCGGTGGTATTAATTGATTTAAAAACCGGCGGTATACAGTGGGAGAAGAAGGATAAATAATTTTCAGTAATATTCAGTCTTAGGTTAAAAGATATTGATAATAAAATTATGATTTTCAAAAAAATCTATTTAAACTGCATGCATTTACAACTATTTGTGTGTGTTAATAAACTAAACTTAACCAAATAAATATCATTCGTTTACAAATGTTATTAGCAAACAAGTTTTGATGAATATTTGACAGATTGAAACCATATGCGTTTACACTTGTCAAACGTAATGTCAAACACAAATTCCTATTTGAATTTTGACCGATGGGAACCTACTAGAAATACCATTTATTTATATTCCCACATAGTTTAAATGGAAAACTAAATTTATATCAAAAACTAACCATTCCAAATTGTTTTATCATTATTTTAATGATGTCTACTGCTTGAAATCCCCCTTTAAAATAGATTTGATGAACAAGCCTTCATAATTTTAAATATGCTTGTCAAATCAGCCAAATGTCAAAATATTTTGATTCCATTCAAAGTCTTTTCAATCGAATTTTATGTCAAATATATTTGTTCCTCAATATAGGTTTGTTTACTAATTTGAAGTAAGAATTCATACAAAAATATCCCATTCGTTTACATTTGCACATTTTACTAAATTTTCTTTTTGACAGTTATGCTTGTCCGTTTTATCTTCATCAATAAATTTTCTCACAAACGAATTTGGCACATTATGCTAACTGAATTTTGTAATGTGTTATTGCACTACGAAACAATTTACCCAGATTGTTTTGTTAAAGTTTTTCATAATGCAATTTCATATTTTTAACACAAACCATATGTTGGAGAATTTAATACAGGTTATGTTAAAATAAACCAAATATTGAACGAAATATATCAATTGATCTACATTTTTCACAAACTTTTACCGAAAATAAATTAAATAGAACACTTTGTCTATGATTACAGTTTGACACTCAAAAAGTGAAATAGATTTAAAATATTTAGTTCCTTTTCTCTTAAAATAAATTCTAAAAATAAACGTGAAAATTATTTATATTATAGCATTTAACTTAAATTAACAAAAAATTCAAATACAATTTGTCATTTTCTTCTCTCAAAATTTAACTGAAAAATACTTTCAACAAAAACAATACGATGTATAATTTAAAAAAGACAGAGACACGATTCGCATGATGTTATTCAAACTAAAATTATCAAAGGAAACAGGTTCGTTAGATTTTATAATCACACCTATTATAGAACGTCAAATTTGACATTTCTATTACAGTGAAAATGTCAAAAACCTAATCAGAATCTTTCCGCGAATTATTCATTGGATTTTGTAATGTATTGCATGATTTTTTTACTATTCTTCTTTTCCATTATCGCATACTGTTTATTGTTGAGCTATTTTATAGAACTCTCAAGAGAAATGGTATTCTCATACTGAACACATCCATTTGAATATGTTTCAAGCACCAAGTTGAAGGTCATTTACATTTGCCAACTTGTTAGGTTGTTTGTTTATTTATAAATCGATATCAAATTAAGGTATTTAACTTAACATTACACATTCCCAGTGAATATACTTATATTTTCTTTAAAATTACTAAGTAAATATTATTTGTGGTGTTGTTTATTTTAACTACCGTCAAGTGGATATGTTTTGAATTTTTAATTCCAAACCGAACACAATGGTATAAATGTAAGGCATAGCTGGTATTTATATTATACGCACTGAAACAAACTTTATCGAAGTATATTAAAAAGAAAGAGTAGTTGAAATTCATCTTTTACACATCGAAACTTGTTTCTGAAAGTTTGTTGAAGTTTTGTTGACGTTTCCTTAAACATCTTGTACCTTTAAAATAAACGAAAGTTTTCCAAAAACGAGTGAAAAAGAAAACATCTCGTCAAATCACCGACCATGACAGTTTCATTTATTCCTCTTTTTTAGCGTCTTATCGTCTACAAATTATAAGTTGCTAGAAATAGTTTCCTCGTGTGAAAGAGTACAAACTTCAATTCCTACCAACGCAATGCCAAAGCTATGTTCGATTTTGTTTATCCATGCAGTGCCGATGACTGAATTAATTCCATTGGAGTCGAATCAAAAACGTCAAAGTGACAGTTTGTTTTTATTGGTTTTCTTTGTTTTTGACAACTGAAAATACGATGAAACTCTGTGTGTCAAAGATTCTCAATAAAAATATATCTTTTAACACCTAATTATCATTGATTGATGCCCCTTTAAAGAAAAGCAACATTTTAATTGGACTTTGACACTTTTGTTAACGTGTGGAGCTTCATATGATTCACTATTTGGTTATCTTGTTTACATTAATTTAGAGAAATGAAAAAACAAAACTGAAAATAACGTGCCCTTCTTTTTTAATGTGTTATCGAATACGCATTTGCTAAAGGTCGTATATTTTTCTGATAACGTTTAGAACTACAATCTTATGAAGTATGTATTAAAGATTGCGCATTTTGCCGATTCACTATTTAATGAGAGAAAGAAAATTATATATTTGTAACCTAATTGTTTTATTTTACTTAGTGACTTTTTAATCATTAATTGAGTGATAATTTTTAATTCATTCTTAGAAAAAGACTCAAATACTCATATTCCCTTTATTCTTTGAAATAAAATGTGACATTTAATGTCCCCACTCTTATTTTGTATAAGGGTCTGCCAGCACTATTAAAACCTGTTTATGATCCTGAGATTTCAATTTAATTAAATTTTCTAAAAAAACTGCAAATCTAATAAAAAAGAGAAACGCTTTGTTACTTTGTTGCTAATTTACTTATTTTATTAAAACAAAAATTTAAAGAAAATACTCGAAATAAAACCCTTTCAAAACTGAAAAATGATACAACAGTTTGTATTTATTTCTCGTCCATTCGAATGCTTACAATGCACACTTTAGCACATAAATCATAAACAAAATACATTATTAAGCAATTCAAACCTCGGATGTCCGAATTGGAACTCTATGAAATGAGGAAATTCGCTGAAACACGTGCGTAAAATTTATTTTTATATACCTACACCATACACACACTTGTTTTTCAAAACGAGTGATACAGTAAAACAGAATATTTTAATGTTGTCCAGAATTTGATATTTTGAACTTCGTACTATCTTTTCATTTTAGTTTTACTTTTTTAATGTCACATTTCCTGCTCGTCGATACTTTGGGGAATTATTTTTCTCAAAACTCTAAAACTTTGAATATTTTTTCGAAACCTAAGATCTATCGGCACGTCAAACACCAAGTTAAATACAGACGATTGTCCTATTTTACAGTATTGTCTGATCTGTAAGTAGGACATTTGTTAAAAATATTTTAATCAATAGTGTGAACTATACAAATTTGAGTAAAATATTGCCCAAAGAGTAATTGTCAGGAATTTTAAAATGACGTTTGATGGTGTCAGATCTCTGCATTGCAGATAATTACTTTACCACCATCATTTATAAAAAATCTTCGAATCATAAGACTGGGGTAAAATCTATCAACCATGTAAACATGACAATTCCTCATTGCAAGGTATTTGTCTAAAATGTCAGGTTATGACAGCTAATAACAGACCACTGACAATGTTGCAGGATCAGTAAATCATCTGTGGCTACTTTATTTAAGCTTCAAATCAAGTGTCATAAAGTTAACACGAAATTCAAAAATATGTCAAAAACAGTTTTTAAAGAGAATTGAATTGTAGTTGTTTTTTTTTAGAATGCTTACCTTTACAAATGTGTGTCAAAAGTATATTTTTAAAAAAATTCAGTTTTCGATCCACTTTGTCCCATTGTGCGTTTGTTTAATGATTCATTCATTTATTATTTGAATATGTTTCTACATTTACATAAAATAAATCATTAAGTTGAATTTATATTAGGAACAATAAACATATACATATGATGCCATTTTTCATTCAAATTAAATTTATAATTTTATATTATCTCTTTGAATTATAATTGTAACACAGAAAGATGCCAGACAAAGATAGATTTTGCAATTCTCTCTCATAGTCAAGGTCAAAATCATAAACAAAATGTAAAAGAGATAAATAGGTATCGTTTTGTATTTGTTTTATTTATTTATCTGATAAATGCAAAATACCTCTACGTTATTTGTTATTTGCTATTTTTTCGTTTTTTTAGTGTGCTTCTGTTTCTTTTTTGTGTTTAATTTGTTTTCACACTATTTTGTGGTTTTGCATAGAGATGTCATTTTGAGGGACATGACACATGAGATATAATTTCTATAATGTTTTTATTGCTAAATAATATTGAACTTAATCAGTTTAGTTTAAATGAATAGTTAACAAACAAACCTTACAATTATCTTTTGTTGACAGCAAGTTCAACAACAAGGTGTGCACTGCGCGCACGTTTAATGTCAGATAAATGTCATTATTTTTGTTCTGTTTGTTTTTCTTTAACTTTTTACTTTGTTGACACTTCGTTTCTGGTTCGCATCAATTCCAACAAAAAACAATAACACACTTATATTCATTTGTTATTTGCGAATATTTAATAAAACTAGATTTACTCTGTTTTTTTTCTTGCAAATGGAGACATCATTTATATCTAAAATGAAAAATCCAAAATTTTGAAATATTTCTGTCTGGAATTTTTGTATTTGTGTTTATACAATAGTTTCGTTGATTGTGTTCGAATTCTTTTTTCGAAATAAATCGGAACTGTTTTCGAAAACCTTGCAATTATTTAGAAATGTCAAAATAAAAAAAAAATAAATAAATAAATTGGGTGGCGCTACAGTCCGTTGAGAACCAAGGCCTAGTGACTTACAACTCTCAACCATTCCTGTGTGCGAGTAATGTTGTCAGGAATGGAGGGGACCTACAGTTTATATGCCGACTCCGAACGGCTAATTTTGAGAAAGCACTTTTTCATGACAATAGTTACTCTTGGAGAATTTGTCAATTCCTCGCAAGAGGCAGTACCCGTGAAAAGACTTTGGATGGCATAGGCAGGGATCGAACCCAAGACCTCTGGCATGACAGTCCAACGCACTAACCATCATGCCATGGGTACCACCGAAATGTCAAAATGCTCAATTTTAAATTACGTTTACACTTCAAAAAATTATAGCAAGCATTTAATACTCCATCAAATAGGCCTTAACACTATAAACTTCTTCAACTTAATATTAATAGAGAAAAATAAAACTTAAACTTGTCTTTGATTAATTGATAGTTGCTTAGCCATTATAACCATCGATGGATACTAGTTGTTGCCGTTGATTAACTTATTAGAAAATTCTTCACTTACGCAGATATAGTGTTTAGTTTTTATAAAGTAAAATACATGGTTTTGTTAACTTTAAACATCAAGGATCATATAGACATAGGCTTAATAGATTGTTACGCAAGAGAGAAAATATCTATGAATAATAAATAAACTGACGTTGTGTAATTTTTATTAATACGAGTTTTCGCTGCAAGCTATGAGCAAACATTGTATAGAGAACTGCATACGTTCATGTGCCGTACATTATACGCTTCAAAGTGCATTGAAGCATGCAGTGTATACTTTCTATCTGTTGCAATTCTAAACTGAACTCATTTTAGATTATTGGTAAGGTAAAAATTGTTATAGACAAAGATTGACATAAATAATTTATCCAAAAAGTTACATAGCTGAAAGTTATGAATGACATTAAAAAAATATGCCAAAACGTCAAATATAAAGATGATTTTAAGACTCAACTAATTTGAATTACCACTGTGAACGCACCATTAAATTAATTATCAAACTGTCAATGTAATAACATTTATTAAAAACAGCATTATAGGCCTGAAAAAACGTTATTAGATTTTATCTATACCTGTTGCCATTCGAAACTGAACTCAATTTAGATGTTTGGTAAAATAAAAGTTATAATAGACAAAAATTGACATAAATAATGTACCCAAAAAGTTACATAGCTGCATTTTTTATCCACAAAAAACAAACGTCATTAAAGTTAAATTCGTGACATTAAAAAATATGCCAAAACGTCAAATATAAAGAGGATTTTTAGTTGGGACTAATTTGAATCACCACTGTGAACGAACCCTTAAATGAATTGTCCAACTGTCAATGTAATAAAATAGTATTCACATGAGTGTGACCAACTAACGACGAATGAATTACAAAATGTGAGTTTATATAAGTTTGAAGACATATTTCCAAACAAATTCTTAACAAAACTATAGCAATATAGTTTTTATTTGATTTATGATGCATACTTTTACTTTTGAATATCATATATTAATAAATTTAAGAAAACAAATTTATTCATCACGCAAAAAATTGTAGTTGATGCGAACTGTCAAACTTTATTCGCGTTCCACATTATCCACACTGGCAGCGAATAAAATAATCGCGCGTTCTTAAACCTAAAAATATCATTCTTGTTTTGGTTTCAGTGGTGAATGGTGTTTGGCTGTGGCTCCTTGTCAAACCTTATTCGCAATGAATTAAAAACTCTCATGTGAAAGAAATGTCAAAATCGACGAATATTCGTTGGTGTTTGGTCGTGCTCATGTGAATAGTGCTTAACATTTATTAAAAATAGCAAAACACGCCTGATGAAACGTTAATAGATTTTATTCAATTTCAAAATATTGACAGTTTGGTGATAAGTTAAAAGATCTGTTGTCACCATTGGAAAATTCTTTATATGTAAAATATTTTAGTACCAATGAAGTTTTTATAGAATTAAGTAATTATTTGTTTCTTATCTTTTTTAAAACAACTTCAAACTATCAAAGTTTTTTATGTTGATATTTAATACTCAATATCTCAAGCCTAAAAATATTAAAACATTCAAAAGTACATTGAATTATGGGTTACAAAGGTAATTAGTAACAAGAAAGAAATAAACCTTACATTTTTGTTTCAAAAAAACCTTACAAAAGTTTCAAATATAAACAAAAATAACAATTTCTTTAGACTTTTAATCTTATTATAGCTCCCTAATTAAAGTCTGAAGTGTTTAGATATGAACATCTTGACTCAAAGTTCATTATTGATTCATTTCGATTTATTTTAATTAAATAAAACAAAACAAATTCGAAAGATTAGTTGAACACAAAATAAGGCATGTTCTCAACAAAAAAAAAACCTAGAAAGTTTATTATACTGATATATCATTAACCAAAGTTAATTGATATCGTTCCCATAATCACTTACAAATCAATTATTTTTAAATCCACAATTTGAAGTTACCTGTTTATATCCAATACGAACGGGGCAAATTAGGAATTACAAACAAACATACCCAATTGGAATCTATTTGTGTAAATAGATTCCACAAGAATCTGTTTTTAAAATGGATACGTTCGACAATTCAATACTGAAGTTCCATATTCAAACGATATGTACAAATTATATCTGAATTTGAAATTATTTATAAACTCTAAATTTTTCACATAAGAACTTTCAGAAAACGTAACTAAATGTCAGTAAAAGTCAAAAGGTTTGTGCGTGAAAAATAATCAATTTTTCCAGAAAATATCAAATCTTTTTGGCTGTCAAAAAAATACCCAACAGCTGCCAATTGTTTTTATGACATTAAAAAAATAGAACAATCTTTGTGAATTAGTTTATTATTTATTAAATATGAAAGCTGTTTATTTTTTTATATTATTCTTCCAAAACAAAATATTACCTGTTGGCAACAAACAAAATTTCTTTGCATATTATGTCATTTTGGCGGTACACTAGCTTCTCAAATCGTCCCAATAAAAAATCTTGGGGTACAGGAACATTAATTCTTCGGTTTCGAAATTAAAGCTGGCAAAAATATATTTCTTTTGAAATATATACCGATTTTCTATTAACTTTTTAACCACTCCTTCGTACGTTTCGGAGGATATATGTAGCCCATAAATAGTTTGTCTACTTAGGTGACTTGACACCTGTTAGAATTACATATCGTCTATGTCATATCTTCAATCACAAATCAAAAAAGAGTTATGATCGAGAAGTGGCTACGTTTAGAAATGCTTAGGTGTAGCTTCGGGAAAATATTAGAGCTTGACGGAACGAAAATGTTGACAGCTTTTCATATGCGAACTCTAAATAATTGTATTAAGTAATCTCAGTTGAAAATTTTGAATGCAAGGAAGGGCTCACAGACAAAACTTAAGGACTACTTTTTGAAGATTGTATGTAAAGCATCTTGCACATGAGGTACGAACTGCGAACTGTGGATGTTGGCATATTTTGACTTTTTTCCACATTAGCTTTATTTCTATTCGCAGACAGCGACGAATTGTCAATTTATAATTACCCTTTTCTCTATATTTTCCTCAGCCATGATCTTTCACACAAAAACAAAACAAGAGTTGTATAATTTTGAGGTTGAGTTGAGCGCAAACAATTTATTCGTTGCAGTGTGGATGGTATGTGAAACGTGAATAGAGTTTGACAGTTCGTAGCAATCACACTGCAATTCGTTACTATCAAACTGTTTTTACAAAATGTTCTTGTTTTAGAGAACAAAATGCAAACTGTATTATCCTTACATTAGTGTCAATTGGGTTCTTATAATTTGAATGCGTCTTTGTTTGACTTTTTGAAATGTGTAAAATCACGTTTGTTTGTCTACTGGTTCATTCGTTCGCTCTCATGTGCAAGGCCCTTAACTGGTTTCTAGATAAAACCGCCAGGAGAAGCAAAAATATCCTAACCCAAAAGTCTGAAATGACATTCCTTACGCACTTAAATCAAACGTCACTATAGCTACTGCAAAGAAGAAATAACACTTATCACAGGAAGAAAAAGAATTATCAAAACTTAATCAAACAAAAAGCTAATTAAAAATTTAGAAATAATATCAGTAAACAACAATTCTGTTGAAATACAAATCTATCGACAATCACAATATTTATGCATTAACACTTCCGTAACCTTAAATCAACCAATAAACGTTGCAAAAAGAGAAAAACAAAAAGGAAGATTAAAATTCCTTGTGCAAAAATAGTTCTTTTGCGTCACAACTTGTTTACCAAAAACGCTTTAAGCGCAAATTATTAATTTCGCACAAAAAAAAATAATATTTTGCACAACTTTATATTAGAAGAAAAAACCGATCAAATCTACAAAACTTACATAAATATTTAGCAAAAATAACCCCCAGCAAATAAAGTGTGTACCTTATCGTAATTAGATTTTATGATACTATTTTCCGAGTAACTACAATCGGCTTTTTAAGAATAATGTATTTTAAAGAAAACAAGCAATTATTAAAAATATATTATGTACCTTTGGTTAATTGTTTTGTTTATCAAGATAAAATGTAACCTTGCTAAAAATTTGATAGTTTTGTTTTTTCTTCAAAAATAAAAAGTACCTAATTTTATTTCTGATAACTCGATAAGACTTTCTTTGGGTTTTCCATAATTTTTAAAACTAACACTAGCGGCCATCTGATGTACTTTAACCTTATCTGTCAAATAATCTTTCATATTCATGCGTCAAACTTTCCAAATCAATAGTCAAGTGTCATCAAAATCGTTGTTTTAATTTTTATAGATTTGATAACGCATGCAATATTCTAGGCCGCCCATGTAGTCGCTTTTCATTATCACTAAACTTTACTTAACTGGACTTTTGCAAATCAATTAAAACAGGAAGTTCCAACTGAAAACAGAAAACTTGACATTTAAAAGAAATAAATTGAAAATTGAGTAACAACTGTTTGATCGTACGATGATGTCAGTGAACTGATTTTGAACAAGTAATCAGTTTTTTTGTATTGAAATTTGATAAGATCATTCGATTTTAACGTTGAATGAATGATAATAGCTTATTAACCGCTTGATTCAAACATTATTTTTATAATGGATTATCTTGTGGTTTGTTGTTGAAATAAATTTGTACTAGATTATTCAATTGACAGACAAAAGATCGATAAAAAATCATTTTGTTGCATGTTTTTAGGTGAGTGTTTGTGGAATAGATCATTGCATGCTTTTTGGAGATATTGATTGAAAATAACACTGGCCGGTAAAATTAAGTTATGTCCCACAAACAAAACGGAATTTTAAAAAAGATTTAACTGTCATAAATTCGAAAAATGTCAAATACAACCAAAATCGACGTTTTTAAGGCTAAGATATGACACACTATTGTATGATGGTTTTGTACAAATCCTTGCCTTTTAGATCCAAATCTAGATCATTTAAATCTCTTACTTTTATTAATTAATTAATAAAATTTCCCACCCTCGTTCTACATTCATCATTTTTATGGTTTACTCTAAACTGAGTACATTAATTTCAAAAGTATCCCTTGCGTATTTTTTTCAGAATTGGACAACATCCCCAAAATTAAAAACGTCTTCACGTTCTCTTCGATTGCATAGATCACAAGATAGAAAAAGATCTGGACGGTGAGGAATAAAGTTTAAACTGAGGAGTTCACCTCCTTTACTGTAGTAAGCTTTATATAATGATGATTCCGCATCGTCGAAAAAACGAAATTTCTTTACTAAAAGCTTTCTCGACTCAAAACAATATAACAGCATTCTCTTGTCCCGATTCTAATACTTTTCTAGCTCAAATAACCTTTTGGGAATATTTCGAGCATTTATTTATTAAAGAAACTTCTCACGAAACAAACTTTATTCCTCAATAAATAAATTTTGCTAATAAACATTATTTTTTGTTGTTTTTCTTTACAGGTAGCATGACATCGGATTTTTTTCGTATTGTAAACGAAGCACGCCGTCATTCCCTTGGTCCATTTAGTCCATCATTTAACATTCAAACTTGCCTCTTCGAAGGACTTCAAAAGCATCTGCCCGAAGATGCCCACAAACGCGTCAGTGGTCGTTTGCACATTTCCGTGACTCGTGTATACGATGGCAAAAATGTCATCATCTCGGAATTCAACAGTCGCGAAGAAGTACTCGATGCCATACTCTGTGCATGCTTCATCCCGGGATTTTCCGGATTCTTACCACCAAAATTCCGTGGAGTTCGTTATATGGATGGAGCATTTTCCGATAATTTACCAATTCTCGATGAGAATACCATAACTGTTAGTCCGTTTTGCGGTGAAAGTGATATCTGTCCAAGGGATCAGAGTTCACAGTTATTCCATTTGAATTGGGCCAATACGAGCATTGAGATATCTCGTCAGAATATGAATCGTTTTGTGAGAATTCTATTCCCCCCGAGGCCGGAATTTTTGTCGAAATTCTGTCAGCAGGGATTCGATGATGCATTGCAATTTTTGCAAAGAAACAACTTAATCAATTGTACAAGATGCGTTGCTGTGCAATCGACATTTGTTGTTTCGGAATCAGTGGCTGAGCCACAAGATTTCGATCCAGAGTGCAGAGAGTGCAAGAAACATAGAAAAGTAAGAAATTTTAATTATTTAACTGTCTATAAATTTTCTAACGTTGGTATTTTTTTAAATTTCAGGATGCACTCCTTGCAAATATGCCACAAACTGTGTTAGATGTCATACATGCTTATATTGAACAAGCTAACAAAGGACTAGCCAATTGGATATTCAAACATCGTGGAGTCAAGCTATTGTCACTACCAGCGACTGTTCCATTGGACTTCCTTTTGGCAACTGTATCAAAGTGAGTTTATTTTTATCTTTGTTGTCACCCCCCTTCCCTCCTCACTTCATTGGTTTAAATTTCAAAATCCTCGTGTTGTTTAAACTTAGGTTAAACAATTTAAATCATTTCAAAACCATCGTTTTCTTTTCTTTTTCTGTTTTCTTTTAGAACAACCAAGCAGATTCCATTGCCATTTGGGAAAACATTTGCAAGTGCCTGAATATATAGTCTGCTTTTTTTAATAACTATATACATAACAATATACAAAAAAGACTTATTTATAAACAAACAAACAATTATTTAAAAAGAAATTCCATTAGAGGCCTAAGGAAAGTAAAGAAAAGAAAGGATAATTCATTAAAATGTTATTTATGATTTAAACCAAAGGACAATGATGAAATTATTATCTCATTATAATATTTGTTTTTAAGATATTGGTGGGATATACTTAAAAAATAATAAAATATAATTTTAAGATCGGGGAATCTCATTTTAAACAATAGAAGTTAGCCAGTTTTTTTAAACAAAAATTCAAGAATCTACTTGTAATATGACAAAACTAATTATTTAATTAGTAACTTTAGTTATTGATTATTTTACTTAAATGTAATTAAATACTTAGAGGGGTTAAGTTTAATTTAAAAACATTTTAAAAAAATTGTAATAAAAACAATATTATATATTTGTTTTTGTCTTTTCTTGAAAACAATAAATAATAATCCGAAAAAATTGTTGTTATCTTTTTTTATGTGATATAAATAATTCTTCTAGTTCCTGCCTCTCATTTCCTTGCACTCAAGTCCTTCCTATCGCTGCAAATGTTTTCCTTCCATTTTTGGCAACTGTTTCTCTTTTAACTCATTCATTTCAAAATCACAAACTTTAAAAACATGAATGTCTTTTCTTTTATTTTATTCCTTAATTTTTGAATGCATTGAATATTTCAGAATTACAACTTTAACACCTAAATTGACGAGACAAATGATATTAGTACTTGAAGAATTAGTCTATAGACTAAACAATGCTGTTCATGTTCGAGTTTTGAATAATTTGACTGTAAGTGTTTTCTTTTGTTTAAACTTTTTAAAAAATGTAGTTAATAACAATTAAACATTATTTTGTGTGTACAGCTCTGTGAACCTCCTGACTTTGACACAACTGGACTATTACATTCGAGCAAACTCTACGGACCAAGAGTGTCGATATTGGTGGACGAAATGTAAGT
Organism: Eupeodes corollae; assembly: GCF_945859685.1. NCBI lineage: Eukaryota > Metazoa > Arthropoda > Insecta > Diptera > Syrphidae > Eupeodes > Eupeodes corollae. Next base: position 285,446,498 of record NC_079147.1, read on the forward strand.
TTCTCTTCCTAAATTATTCATTTTTGTGTTTCAAATATAATTATTAATAATTTTGTACTTTGCTTTTTAGGGGAGCACCTCCATTAGAAACTGATGTTGACAATTATGAACATGTTCTTAAAGTGACGACGCATAACGATGCATTGTATGCCTATTATTACACAGATGACCTAACCAATAAGGTGAGTTACTAATATTGAAATTGAATTTTTTAGATTTCCCATTATCATTCATATTAGTTAGAACAATTAATTTTTTTAGAAGGATGGATAATTAAAGCTTAAGATTTTTTTGAAAAAATGAGTTGACATTCGGTCCAGATTTACTTTTGTATCGACTCAATTAGGTCATATGCTAAAAGATGAGAAAGTTCTGAGTCAGAGCTGACGAGCTTAAATTCGCATGTGAGATCGATCGAGCCGACTCGGACTTAGTTTCATATGCAAAAAAAAACGAGTTCACTCTCTACAGATCTGACCCAGTGATATGACAACGATCTCAAAGCTCTTTGTATGTACTTGCTCTAGTTAAAATAAGGGTGTTATTCCGTAAAAAGATTCTCGTCAAACGATAGCGTTTTGACGATAGTTTCACTTAACGTAAGACGATAAATGTCAGAGTAATATCGCAAAAACGATAGCGTTTGCACGATAGCTAAGTAGGTATCGTCTGCTATTAATTTCCATTGATAACTAAGCAAATTAAAGTAAAAAAGTTTCGGTGTAGTTTAGTTTTGTTACAAAATGAAAATAAAAACTCAAAAAAAAAAAAAATTGTGCTTACTAAGAAAATTAAAAGATGAATCGGATCTTCTATCTATTGTAATTGTAACCCATATGTAGCATTTTTTGTATTTACAAAACATTAGTAATCTCTCTTAATTGTTGTTAAATAAATAAAACAATTGTAGTTTTGATATTGCAAAAGAGGACTTTATGATGATAATGGAAACAATAAATTCTCCAGACGGTTGTCGTTCTACATAAAATATAAACCTTCAATATTAAAATTTGCTGTAACCATTGAAACTTTGCTGTAACCATTGAAACTTTGGGGGCGGAGGAACACTGGTATATTCTACAGGCAATGATTTTAGTATCCCTCTTGCATAAAGCACTAATCCAAAGTAGTTAAACAAAATATATTTTTGAAGCCAAGTTATGTTCATTGTGAATAAAATGGAGTCTTATCTTCCTTCCCTTGGACAGAAATGGCTTTATTATTGCAGCTGACTTACAAAAATATCAGATATGAAACAAACATTTGTATATTATAGTTTTATCGGCAAAAAGTAACAACAATAAACATCACAAAATAGTTGGCATGTTTATTAACAAAAACGAAAATGAAAGTGTAATTATAAAAAATAATGCTGACCATCTCATTTAATTTCTAGCAAAAGAACTGAAACTAAATAAAGTTTTACTGGAGAAGTCGTAGTTACCAGTTTTAAAGGCAAACAAAACTCCTATACTTAAAATCATAGAAGCATTTAAATCAAACTTCAATGCTTGTAAATTTCTTATCCGCGTTGCACGTAGCCTGTACATTTATTGAGTAGTATCCTTTACAGTTGACGTCCTCGTGGTGATAGAGTGGTTTCCTTATTCGCATATGGGTACAATCCGAAGCACCAAGGGCGTAATTAAACTCATGCTTACTGCTCCATAACTTTGCGCTTCTTCTATTTCTTCAGAAGTGTGCTTGAATATGATCCAATAAGTTGACGAGCTTGCAATTTTTGTTGCGACTTGCTGTACCACCCTAGATATCGTTGATTGATTGACACCAATGTCTTCACCAACATCGCTTTGAAATCCAGGATCTCCTACATAACGCAGAAAAATCCTCATTTTTTCTTGATGAGTCAAAGCACCACCAGGGTTTGGCCCAAAAACTCATCTGTCAATAATTGGACACCTGTTTCACAAAATCTATATAATTTTCGAAAATCTTCACCAATTGGACATCTTTTATTTTTATAAATACGATTTTTAACAAATTATTCAGTAAGAAAAAACCCATCCTCAACAATTTGTGAGATCGATGTCATGCAATCAAAGATAGATCTTTCTCACATAGAGCTTTCGTTGAGAGATCGATCTCAACACTTTGAGTTCAAACTCACAACTTGAGATCGATCTCGGTCTCTGTATCTTTTTTGCATACCACTCTAAGAAAGTTCTGAGTAAAGAGCTTGAACTCATCTTTTTGCATATGACCCAATGAGCTTATAAAAAGCCTATTTCTAAATCTTATATCTTATTGATCTTTGTATTCTTTAAAATTTTAAAGTCTACGTGGAGAATTTAAGAAAACAAATGCAGGTTTTAACAATAAGAGGTTTCATTTTGGTTAAACATTAACAATGTTTAACGACATAAGCCAAATGGTCGTCAAGGTTATTGTTGTAGCCTCGTATCCTTTTCATGATATTTCCACATTTGTACTTGTATGTCCTAAATAACATAAGAATTCCATTTTTTAAGGCCTTGAAACGATTGTGATGGTTTTGTTAAGACCTTATATTTCACGGTCTCATCAAACATCAGTGAAGATTATTTTTTTATGAAAATCGGGACTATTTTGATGCTAATCTGCAAAGAAACAACGGCAATGGTGCTGCCCGACTTGAGTTCTTGTGTTCATTGAACTTTAAAAGCCTTACAACCAAAATGGTCATACAAAATATGATGTACAGTGATTTGTAGATTGCCTAATTGCAAAGATGGACGATGATTCGACAAATCTGGGTTTTCGTCAAATCAAGGAGTTGTTCTTGAGTTCGGTTCTGCACATCACGAACTTGTTTGACGGCTGAAATTGTTCCAATACGTGAATATTGCCGGCCGAAAAAGTCCTCGACGATGCGACGTAACAAACCAAAAGTAATTTACTATTTTTGTATTCAATTTTAACAATTTCAATGCGTTGTAGGATGTTGTATTGTACCATTTTTATTGTTCAATTATTGAAATTGAGAACTTCAAAAGTTACAACTGCCCAAATAGGAGGCTAGTAAAACTGAAATATCTAATTGAAAAATCCTTTCAGCTAGGCTCTTCATTTCACTTTCTTTCGAAATGAAATTGAAATTATTTCAAAATACAAATTTAAGTTCTGAAATTAACTTTTCGATGACTATATTTTCTTATTTTCAAATTTTGTGATTTTCAAGTGATTTGAATTGGACAAGAGAAAATTAAAATAACTAAGTACCAGTTTTATTCAAAGGAAATAAACCTTAACTTTTGTATGTAACATACTTAATCCATCATTAAGTTGCAGATTCTACTTTGTATTTTAAAACAATTTTGTTGCACGTAAAATGTTTTCTCCATAACATTTTAAGTAAAACAATGTCAAGTTTCGGGTAGAAAAACTTTCAAGACATATGTATATACAAAAAAAAACTTTCAAGATACGTTCAAAAACTATGCTTCGACACCAGTCTTTTCAAATCGATATTTGTTCATAAATTTGCATCTAGCTGCCTTATCTTTCAACACAATGTTAATAAAAAAAACAATGAGCAAATTTATTGATTGCTTTAATTTTACTTAAAGTGATTTCAAAAAGTATTCGAATGATAGAACCTTGAAAACAATTTCACTCGATTTTCAATGTAGATTTCGATTTCATTTCACACGATTTTGGGAACCTGGCTTTTTTTTTTAGTTAGTAAAGAAAACAATAGTGAATCCATGTTTTTAAAAACAAATTATGCGATAACTATATCTGAAATGTTGTTTCATGAACAAGCTACAACGTTGGTTTATCCACATAGAATTAGAATGTGACCCCTGATATTGTTCTAGGCTAAACATATAAATTATTATGTTCAATCTTAAAACTCTAAGTCCGTTCTCCATAGAATGTAATATCAAACACGGTTATAGGTACGTTCAAGACAAATTGACAGTAATGAAACGGATCTTGTTTTTAATACTTTTTGTTAAGAAGAGATGTGCCTACTTACCTTTTGCCATTTTCCAAACATTGACTCAAAGGAATAAGATTCATTTCATAAAATTTCGAGGCGTTAAACCTAAGTTGTATGTTTTTGTTTATTTCATCATACTCGTGTCATAAAACTAAATTTAAATACAAATTAGTATAAAATATTTCCTTATTATAATATTTTCATATTTGTATTTCTTTTTTCTGCGAACAATGATGATAAAATCCTTCCAAAGTACGCAATCAAATGCATATTTTCCTTACCCAATATTATAATTTATCAAATGTAATAATAATGATTTCATTTTCTTTTTAAATCCTAGGTCAAAGTAACAGAAATATTTGAAATGACTGAAGACGATCGATTAGCAACAGACTTAAATATTTTCGAAGGCTCCGTCGAAGATCATCCAAATCCTCATCAACATCAACATTACGCTGTGGAAAGCGAATGGAATGGAATTGAATCAGGTAATTTATTTATAAATTTATTTTTTCCACACTTTAATAATTCTCCTACTGGTATATATTTTGTCAATATTAATAACAATTGATGTACAAAACAAAACCGTGCTCGTATATCCAAATATCGATCGTAGTTCCCGGATGAGGTGTAGACTAAAAACCTTCTTTTAAACTTTGGTTCGGATAAAATAAGCTACACAACAAATTTGATTTCTATTTCTGCATAATTAAAAATTATGTTGTTATATCATTTTTATTAGTAGTTGTATCGTTTACATAATTTCTTCTAATTCTACCCCAAACTTGAATTGAAAATAAGAAATCATTACCCACGCTATTGTTTGTAATTAGATAAAAATCAGTTTCCATCATGTAAGGTGGAAATTTCCGAATATCCCAAAAAACATCTTTGAATAAATAATGAAAATTCTACAAAAAAGAAAAAGTATAATTTACCAAAGCAAATAAATTTAAGTATAAAGTCAATACTTACTTTGTACGGGCATTTTTTTGGAAGTTCTCCATAGCCTTCCAATTGTTGTTTGATTACCTTCAAAAAACTATTTGTTCGTCCTTCAAAGAAAGCACATGCATCGTTATTTTTCAAACTTAATATTGTTCTTTTCTTATTGGCTTTCAGCCCAAAACTTAAACTAAATGTATATTTTTGTGATTTAATTTCACGACGCATTTGTAATTCAAAATAACCATGTTCTGGTTCATAGTTTTTATCAACTGAACACTTTGCTGGATAAGCATAATGAGGATTCGATGAACACTTTATGTTATCAATTGCAATTGAAAAATACGTTTTTGGTAAATCGAAGGGATTTTTTTTATTCTTTGTAATGGCTTTTCCATGAATCTCGTTAATTGACAAAAGAGGAATAAAGGTCAAGAAAATTATTATTTTTGAAATCATTTAAAATTACAAAATTTCTATGAACTCTCATATTCAAAGTTCTCTTGACTAATAAACCCTTTTTTATTTTTAATACAATCATTTTATTGATTTGAATAAACTAATAAAATAATTAGTTCTTCTTTTTTCATGCATGACCAATTAGGTTATAAACAAAATTGTTTAAACTTGTAGCCATAGTATGTAGGTAATAGCTTCCATTGACTACCCGTTTATCAGTCTCTCTGTCAAAAAGATAAAAATCAGGAAATATAATTGAAATAAAGTTTCAATATTCCCAAAAATAATGGCGGTTAGTTTCAGTCAAGAACAACATAGTCTAGAGCAGCGGTTCCCAATCTTTTTTAGTCGCGGAGCACTTTTTGCGTGAGAATTTTCACGCGGAGCTTTTTGATGCCATTTTTCGTAGTTACGTGTAGCAAATTAAATATCTTTTTTTTTTCCTTATTTCGTTTATTTTATTGAATTCAGGAAACAGTTTCTACAACTAAATAAACAAGAACAATGTTAACTTAATTTAATAAGGAATAACATAATTATATTTTATGAATTATTAGTATATAGAGTTTCTTTTAAGTGGGAATAATGTGCCTGCAAATTTTTGCATAAAGCTGAAATATCTGGTTAAATTTGGACAACTGTAACCGTATATCAGGCTCTGCATCAAGACGGGCTCTATATTTTGTTTTGGTTCCAACATATGCAGAGAACCCTGATCCGCACATGTATGTTGTCGCAAACGGAGGAAGAATTATTTAAGCTTTCTCTAGCAGTAAACTGAACTCGTCTTTCAACTTACACAAGAATTCTGATTCTTTGTTGCAAAAAGTTCTTTTATCGAAGAATCTGATGTCAGGTCAAACAAGCACTCGGTGGATATGAAACTAATTTAAAATATCATCATTTGGGATGTCCAAAGCTTGAGCATTAAGAAGCTGTCTAGATTTCGATTTTTTATAGATTCAACCCAAAAGTTTTTATTTTTAAATGGTTCTATTTTGTCACTGGCATCGAAAACAGTTATTGCCTTTCCCTGAAGTGATACACTCAAATCATTAAAAAAAAAAATATGTGACAGATACGCCAATTTCAATAACTAACACTCATTACACAACTTGTCCCCCAAAACAATGTTGTCGTCAATGAGGAAGGTTCTAACTTCAGCTCTAATTTCGAAAAGCGTCAGTGTTTTTTCGCGAGAAAGCCACCTTGCTTCCGCGTGAAGAAGTAAAGACGTAGTATGTAGACACAACACTTTAAAGAGCCTTTTATTTTTTGACCGTGATTTAATAAAGTTGATTATTTTCACGCTTTCGTCCAACGTCTGCAGAAGAGCAGATCTTCTTGATATGACTTTAGATATTGTTAGCGCACAAATACTATTAAAATAGCCAACCCTGCAACATATATACGTTTATTCATCCATTTGCATCAAATTTTGTCTTTTGCTAAGTCTCCGGAACGGTCTCAACTAATTGTTTGGCCTTTTCCCCCAACAAATATTGAACAATGTCTTTAACGCATGGCTTTATTAAGTTTTTAGCAATGGTATGGGCTTTACCAGTTTAGGCTATTCGGAACTTACCAAGTAGGACGCCATCAACGCATTTTCGTCCACTGATTTTGAGTGATAAGTAATACTGGTTTGAGGTTTAGTAAGTTCAGCATACTTTCTTTTGAAGAAATCAATCGAGCTGCTTTCGACTCGGGATGATTCCATGCAAAGTGGAGTTTAAGTTTTGATGGAAACATTGCACTGTTCGGCAACACTTTGCCGAAATTACGCCGTGCGGTTTGTTGTCACTTATCTCAGCAAATCCAAAATCTAAATATGATTCGTGGAGCTTCCTTTTAACTGATATTATTTTCTGTAGCATTGATCATCGTGGAACTAGTACTAGGCAAATCGTCAAGCTCAAAATCTTCAGAATCCTCAAACCCCGCTGTCTCTATCGCGTTATTTTCCTTCGCACTAAAATAAGCATATGGAAACCAGAAATTGGAGAAATAAAATAAAATCATTGAAATCATTTTGTGCGGTTAGTTGTTAGTTATTAACCGGGGATTACTTTTTTACGTAAATCATCATTTTTTTGGACATACCCATCAGTTGGTACTTCTTCGGCAGCTTCGGGTGCTTTTGAGGTGCTCTCAATGTCTTTTGTCAAAGATCCAGACATAAGCCAGCGATCCATTCGTAAATTGTATGATGCAAAAGCGTTCCTTACAACTAAGATAGACTGATTGTTATAGCCTGCAGGCCTTTTTTGGCTGCCATGCCGTTTAAAAAACAAAAAAACCTATTCTGATTTTTTTAAATACGAATTTCATATCCGACTTCTGCGATCAAAATTACAAGATCAGAAGCCCAAATTAAAAAGGTTACTAATCCGTCTTGGAATTTTTATATTTTTTCAAATATTTCTGCAGAATTAAATGTTCTTTTGCATCTCCAAAAATTGTTTCAATGGCAGAAATTTTCAATGATAGCTATAATCGATCTGCCAATAAAATACCAATAATTGGTTTTAATGAATAAAACTAGTGATAGGTATGACTAGCCCCTTAATTAAAGCGAAGCATTTTATGATAAAGTTGATCAGTAAAAAAACTGATTTTGATTTGATAATAAACATAACAAATTTAACTTTCTAAATTGCTTCTAAAACTCGAAACAAAATGTGTAATTATAAAACAAAACGGTAGCTTTAATTGGCACCCTTAGAAAGTGTTTTCAGTAGAATAACCACCCTAATTAGACTGTAATTTTAACGAAGCCCTAATTTTAAATAAAAAAAAAAACGTAGGTTTTTGTGTTGTTCGAACATGCGATGACATGGTTATATTTCAATTCATCAATTGCAACTTTTTGACATAGAATAGCCAGGCTACATGATCAGGGCATCTCTAATAAAAGGTGGATATGTACGAATCGCATTATTTTGGTGCCTAAATCACGTCATTTAAACGGGAGTAAATTCCAAATTTTGTATGACAGCTTTGGGTCATATCCTGGTGGAAATAACATGTCATTTCACTTAAATGTGATACTCAACTCCTCAAGACAAATTCCTATGTTTGGCGGTTTGTAAAATTAATTTAATTAAAACAAATTTAGACAGAGTATCAACTTCTCGTGAATTTGATGCTTTGTCTGACTTCATTCAAAGAATTGTTTCGTCCTATCCTCGCACTGAAATCGTTTTCTTTATCGCTTCAACATTCGGGTCAGAGAGATCATCGCTGAGTTGAACCTCCTAACTCAGCTGGTCAACGAGCCCACTCGAATATCGGACGTGGTAGATCGAGCAGAAAACACTCTTGACTTATTTCGTACCTCTGACCCTGGTAAGTACACTATTAATGTTCTCCTCTCCTCTAGGCACATCTGACCATTGTGTCATATCAGCAAATTTCTCGTGTCAAAACTCTCTAGTTAAAGAAATAGCTCATAAGAGAACCGTTTAGCAATACGGGAAAACCAACTGGGACGGTCTCAATAATTACTTCAGGATCTTTAACTGGTCACTATGCTTCCTCGATAGTGACGTTGGCGCCAGCGCTGATATGGTCACAAGTTTGATTCTCCTGGGAATGAGAACTTTTATCCGGAATAAGGTTTAAAGCAACAGATCTAAAGAAAACGCATGGTTCGATGCGAGCTGTAAAGAGGTTATTAGGGTTATCCGTTGCCTTAAAGTCAATCCAAATGAGGAAAACCGGAATAAGTTCAAGCAAGCCAAGAAGGCCTGCTATGGGCGTTCGACGGACCAAATTTGTACATGACCAAAAATTACGGCAAAAAATACTGCAATGTCACAAAGGCAGTCCAAATTTTTGGTCATTTGTAAAAAATTTGAGAAATTCTGCCTCTTCCTTGGTTCCTACGATCGTTTGCAATGAGACTCCATTTATTAGCTCTTTAAAGAAAGGTAATCACTTTGCTAGGCAGTTCGCCGCCAATTCAACGCTACCAGTGAGTGTTATGACTACAGGCGGAGTCATAACACTCACTCTAGCGAGTTAGTGATTCTTTGGGACCAATCCTTTTTCGCACTCGTACTGTGTCAAAAGTCCTTAAATATTTAAACACACATAAATCCGCTGGTCCGGATAGTATCCCCGCTATTGTTCTGAAGAGGTGTAAGCTTTTTCATCTGTCCTACTCCTCAGGTCTCGTTAAGAGCGGATGGAAAACCGCATTTGTCTAGTCTATCCAAAAAAAAGGCAAATCTTCCTCACCCTCTAATTACCGACCGATTGCAGTAACGTTTCTTCTTTCCAAGGTAATAGAAACGCTGATTAATTATCAAGGAATATCTTGAAGATCGAAAGCTTCTTAATAACCGCCAATACGGCTTTCGCAGCAATAGGTCCACTGGTGATCTCATGGTTCATCTCACCAAACAGTGGAGCAAATCCTTTCATCGTTTTGGAGAAAGTAAGATTATTGCACTTGACATTTCAAAAGCATTTGATAGGGTTTGGCATCAAGCTCTTTTATCAAAAATTCGTGCTTTCAGTTTTCACGAGTCCCTCCCTCATTGGATTAGTAATTACCTTTCCGATCGTTCAATACAAGTAGTATTGGATGGGTTCAAGTCGAAAACCACAAAATAAATGCTGGTGTGCCCCAGGGCTCCCTTTTATCTCCAACACTCTTTCTCATTTTTATTAATGATCTCCTGTTTGCAAGTTCTAATCCAATACATTGTTTCGCTGACGATAGAACTCTTAGCTTTTCATATTCGTTTCCAGAATCGCATCCCTCACCTTCGGATGTGAAACTGCAACACGAAAGTATGATAAGCTCATTAAATTCTGACCTACACAGTATTGTACTATGGGTAATAAAAAACCGCGTGGAATTTAATGCTTCGAAAACGCAATACTGTTTTGTATCGTTAAAGCGTGATATACCCCCCTTGCCCTTATCCTTGGATGGCACTTGCATCGAAGAGACTGAACATCTCGATATTCTCGGTTTGTGTACTACCAAACACCTCTTGTGGAATGATCCCATTCGCGATGTTGCCAAAAATGCCACAAGATGTTTGGGTTTTCTAAGGCGATGCAAGAAGTTTTTCTCCCCCTCTGATCTGGCTGTTATTTACAAGACGTCCAAAGCTTGAGTATAACCAGCCATATGTGGGCTGGTGCTCCTGCAACTTACTTAAGCGTCTTGGATAGTATTGAATGTAGAGCATTTAGATTGATTGGTGATAATACCATCATAGGATCATTTACGTGGCTAATAGCCAGCTGCATTCCTCCCCTTAAAACCGTAATACTCGCTCTTCTAGGAATGCTCATCAGTATACCCTCGAGCCTAACTTCGGTCGTACCGTTAAGTACAGAGATTTGTTCTTCAGCCGCACTACTCGAATGTGGAATTCCTTACCACACTCAATCTTTCCCAGCCATAGCAATAGCTCAAACTGTGTCTTTCATAGTAAGGGTAGTAATATCCCCTAAGGTGTGCGCTTATGCACTCGAAGTATAAAAACAAGCCTATTTTATGTTAAAAAAATATCTTAAAAATATTTGTTTGTTGTTTTTATTTTTAGGTTTGTTATTTTATTTATTTTTAAGTTATTTTGTTTTGTAGATTTAATTGTCATTTTAAAAATTTTTTCAGTTCAAGTTATTCCATCGGAACCCGAATGTCGGCTAGATATTTTTTAAATATTTTATTTATTAAAAAGAAAATCTACACATTACACACCTAAACACACACAATTATTATTTTTTGTTTGTTAATAAGATTAAAAAAGAAAATAACAAAGAAAAAATAATGAACACTTTTGGATAAGGTAAACACTACAATTTCAAAATTTTCCGTAGAACACAAATTTAAATTGCATGTCCTTTTTGTTTGTAGATGATCGTTGGTTTTGGTAGAAGGTTTTTGTTTCTTATATATTATCATTTTCATTAATGTATTGTAACTGTCCTGTGATTAATCTTATAGTAGTAATTTTGAATCATTATGATTGTCTCTAAAGCTTACTTTCATAAGTGCCCTTGGCAAAAAATTACTTCCTGCAATTAATACAATATCAATTTTACCATTTCAGATTTTTTCATTGATAAAACTCCCAGCGAAGTTCAACAGCTACACATTTTCGAAACCAACAATAACAACTTAGATCGACACAATAGCAACTGCGAGGGAAATACTGTCCAGATACCATCAGTAGCCGAAAACAAAGAAGCAATAATCCCAGAACGTACGACCTACGATATTGTCTTCGATATTGATGATCCCGAAGTGTCAATATTCAGTGATCCTGAAGTTGATCATCACATAGAGATCGAAGCTGTTCGGAAGAATTTCCAACGAAGCAGGAGTGTTAGTCAAACTATTTTACAGCCAAATACATTAGATACGACGATAAAAATTGAATGATGGCAAAGGTTAATATAAGATGATGATACTAAGCGATTATATAACTTAAGACCATAACAAAATTATTTACCTGATCAAAGTGATCTTGTAACCAGATGATTATTATTTAAAATTCAAAACTGATAACTTCCTCTGCGGAAGGAAACAAATTAAAAACTAATGAAGATATTGTTTTAAAAAACACACCAGTGTGATTATTATATTTGGATATTAATGTAAATTGTATTAATAAAATATTATGTAATTAGAAACAGAACTACCAAAATGAACAAAAAAGTATTTAAACAAATATATGTAGAAATGCGGGGCAATTTGAATCAAAGCTCTTCCAAAGAGCTCTAAACAAAATATTATGTATATTTTCTTTTCTTCTTCAATTCTAGACTTTTATTTAAACAAAAACGAAAACTAAAAACAAAAGTATTCTTTTCTTGCTGACATTAATTTTTGCCTTGTAGTTATTAAGTGAAAAGATTATAACTTGTAAATGTATATAATAATATAAAAAATAAACAAGCTCTCTTAAAACAACACGGATTATGTCTCAAAACCTTTGAAAAATTCATATCTCCAAAAGTTAAAAAAAAAAAATAAATAAATACAAAACAAAAACAAATAACACATATAATGACATTCCTATAAAATTTAAATAACTTATTTATATTGTTAGTGAGCTTCATTGTTTAGAAAACAAACTAGAAACTAATTTAAAAAGAAAAAAAACATGTAAATATTTAAATAAAAAAAAAGAAAATCATTTATTTTTTAAATTAAATAAATATTTTTACAAAAACTTAAAATGTATTTATGAATGTATGATAATTAAAAATAAACTAAAATAAATTAAAAAAAAAAAACTTTTAAATACAAAACAAAAATGAAACTAAAGGCTGTGCGCTTAAGCGACAAAGATATAAAATTAAAGTTTAAAAGAATAAAAATAAAAAACATAACATAAAATAAAATCTATTGGTTTCATTCAATTAATAAACAACATGAAAATATATTATAAATAATTGTTAAAATATGTATTTTGTTTTTATTTTTTAAATGTTTTGATGGATGGATTTTATTTTTATTTTGTTATTTAAAATAAAATAATTTACCTGTATTTAAAAGAAAAACAAAGATTACCAATTATTCAAACATATCTAGATGTAAGAATTTTAAAATAATTATTTTTTGTATTTTATAAAACAATTTTTAAGCTATTGAATTTAATAAAAACATAAACAAAAATTGATTTGCTATTTATTTAGGCTTAAATTTAAACCATCAACAGCAAAAATCACTTAAATCTATGGGCTTCAAAGCCTGAAAAACAACTTTAATTTTTAATGGGAAAACCTTAAATAATTAAATCTTTTTGCAGGGAGTTAAGGGGTCTTAGAGCAACTTGTAGAGATTGTTTCTTAGGGAAAATCACTGTTATGGAAGTCAATTTGTAAGTTGGTTCAAAGAAGGCGAAATTTAAAAGTTAAGAGAGGATAATGTCTGACGTTTTATGAGTTATTAAAAATTGAAATCTTTTCTAGTGAGTGAGTCTATGGTACCTGATAATAGCTTGTACAGAGAGAGAGATAGAATATCAGCGTTTTCTAAAGCTTTGGAAATTAATAAGTTTTAAATGATCTTTATAAGGTGTTATGATTAGGTTATCACACTAAGAAAGACTGCGTTGAATTCCTTAGAAGTGAGAATTCTAGACTAGATGGAAAGACCTGACAAGCGAATACAAGGAGGGGTATAACGAAGGTGGTGTATAGGGATTTAGTGTACATAGGGGCTTAAGAATTCTTTAGACCAATGATTGATGAAGTCACAAATGTCCTTTGAGAACTAAGGCCTAGTGAATTACAACTCTCAACCATTCTTGTGTGCGCTTAACGAACAACGACATGACAAGAATTACTCTTGGAGGAATTGTCAATTCCTCGGAAGAGGCAGGACCCGTGAAAAAAAATTTAGATTGCAGGGTTTGAACCCATGACCTTTGGCATTGCAATCTATCACACTAACCATCACGCAACGGGTACTACTAGAATTGAATGAGCCTTGTTAATTATAATTTTAATAATAATGATAGTCGCAAATAACTCCTGGGCCACGAATAGAACAGACATATTGAATATTAAAACCATGGAGGCTATAAGTTAGAGAGGAAAGAAGCTTACAGTTGAATGTATTGAATTGACATTTTGTAAAATTGAGTTCTAAGCAATTTGAAATAAAGCAGAGGGAGCAGAAATGACCTTTATTATTTCCATGTCATCAGCGTAGATGAATACAATTGAATCATTAATGAAAATGATAACGTCGTTGATTGTAAAATAAATATCAAAGGAACAAGTTGGCTGCTTTAAGGAACACCTGAGCAAAGCAAAGATGGTAATGAAGACAAGACAACTCTTAATCAAACATGATTTATTTTAAAATGTAAAAAATCAAGCGCTTAAAGTTTGGGATATATAATTGGTGACTGATTTTATAATAAGGGCCTTGACAAAATATGTGATCTTAAAAGTTCACTTCTTCATTTCCTTTCTCCAGTTCGTTTAAAGTTTTAGAAAGCAATTTTGTTAGATTGCAGAAGGTCTGCATTTTAAAAAGCCATGCTGTTGTGAAGAAAAAATAGATCTACAATAAAATAATAATATCGTTTATTACTGTTTCTTATAAACAGCAAGAGTAAAGAAAACTATAAAATGTTCTGGGAATATGGCTCGAGAAATTTAAAGACAAAACAATGCTAAGATGTCTAGAGAGTTTTGTTTTGCTTAAATGGCAGGCAAACTATCCGAACCAATGGTAACACCATCTTTAAGTAGATTTATTTTTTTGACGACAATATCATCCGTTATTTCCATTTCAGTGGAGAATGTGTATACTTACAAAAGGTGGCACTTAAGTCCTGTTTACACTAGAGCCTCACCCAACAAGCTTTTTCGTCGAGCTTGGTTCTTAGCTAGATGTCTCCAGTCGAGCACTTCAAGTAGGATGAGGTCGCTTTGCACTTGTGCACACCACCTGATCCACGGTCTTCCTCTAGTGCGGTGTCTTGTCTATGTGGATTCCTTGCGCTCTACGTGACCCAGCCATCTCAGTCGTTGGACTTTTGTTCCTTCTGGCTAAGTTTACTTCGCTGTACTGTCGGCACAGTTCTTCGTTTCATCTTTTTATCCATTCAACTTTTATGCGTAGGTACGGGACCGTAGAACACGCAAAAAACTTTTCTCTCTCTTGGAATGACTCAAGGTGCTTTCATCGACTTTTAGTCCATCCTTCTGCACCGTGTACCGATACGGAGATGAAGAGAGATATAGCACCACGTTGGCCACTCGCGAGTGCTTGTGTTGTTGTTGTTTTGTGTATTCATAGCACAAAAGACAAAGTTCTTAACTCACAGTTACGTCTGTCGTGACTTGACGTTTTGACCGAGACGTGCGTCGGTACTGTAGGTCCTTTTTTGATGACAGCATGTACTTTGTTTTGCCCTCATTAACTTTAACACCCTTAAGAAGTTCAAGAAGAGGTTCATTGCAAAAGCTGATTCTTTTAGCAGAAGCCATCGGTATTCATTTGGCTTTTATTAAAGGAGGTACAATTACTGAGGTCTTGTATTTCCGTGTAAAAAGAACGAGGTCAGTTTTTTGAAGATTAATACTCCGCAGTGATCAGCCCATCTAGTGAGCATATTGAGTGCGTTTTGGAGCAGGTCTCTCAGTGTATTAGGATGTTCTCCTATGTTTGACGGCGATAGCAACATCATCGCATACGCAACCACTCTGTAGCCTTCCCTCTCAAGGGATATTAGTAGTTCGTTAACCACTATGTTCCACAGAAGAGAAGACAGAACACCACCTTGCGGAGTGTATATACCGACAGACCTTTTCGTACAAAAATCGCCCATCTTAGAGTTGATGATCCTGCTTTTTAGCATTAGATTAATCAACTCACGTGAAAGCGCCCTCAATATCCAGGAAGACCACCATGGGAGTATTCTATAGTTCTTACCAGAGTGTGGTTAAACTGTTTGTAACACAGATATCGTTCATCATTAACGCGAAGTAGTCCCGAAAGACATCGAATTCAGAAGATACCAGTTTTTATTAAGGATTGAATTGCAAAGGATGTTTCAGCAAAGAGAAAATGTCATATGGTTGTTTTAAGGTATTAAAAAAATTGGCGCCGTTTTTGCTAATACACAAGTTAATTGCCAACGCAATTTGCCACCTGAGAGAAATTAAACATTTATACGGAAGAACTAACTTCCATATGTCAAGAAACTGACGAATTTTTTTAAAATAAAACAAACAAATGTCAAATGTTCTTGTACAAATTTCCGCTAAGATTCCATTAGTGTCTGTTACTACTCGACTTTAATCAATAAACTTTCTGCAGCTTCACCTTTTCACCTTTAATAAAGAGCCATATGTGTACATAAGTATTTATGAGAAACTGAAAAAGATCTCGAAGCTCGTTAACTGCTGCTTTTTTAATTTGCCTATTAGTCAAAATGTTGACATGGCATAGACAAAAACAAAATTCTAATTAATTCCTAACTTACACCCTGTAGAATATTTTAACCCGAATAGTTTTAGTCAACCTAGTTAAGGCTTTAATTCACTTCAATGACACCCTGTATAAGAATGCACCTGCTGAATTACTCATATTGAAAATCCAGATCAATATAAAATCAATATAAATGTTTAGTTTAAACAAAGAACAACGACAAAATTAGTTAAGTATAGTTATTTTCAGGTCATATATTTATACACTCGTACTCGTATATCTACCTAAAATAAATACGAGTACAACTGCGCATTTCTTTTAAATATAAATCTAATTTATTTACAGTTCTCAAACTGCCATAATAACTCATTTAATCAGCATGATTACAAAATACTATATTTCTTACAACCTCAAGGCCGTCCTGTACAAACATATATACAGCTTTGGCCAAAATAATAGGAGCACTACTAGAACAAAAGGAACAAATCGAAAAATTAAATATTTTATTTTAATAGCAAAGATTCTGGCAATGTTTCTTAGAATAAGATTTTCAAAAACGTTGTATTGATTTTCAAGGCTTCGGAGACTAGTCGCTGCAGGCTTCATAATAGGCTGACCAAAAAAATCAATTATGAAATGATTCTACGGATGTTTTAGCTAACGCAACAGTTGACGGGATTAAATTTAACTCCCGTGGAAATGAAGTGATTTGGGTACCAAAATAGTGCGATTGGAACATATCAAACTTTGGTTATTTAAGCCTCGTTATTCTATGCCATATTTGATGACAAACATCGCTGTCGCTTTTTCGCAATTTTGTTTGTATCATAACCACTCAAAAACATACCATTAAAGTATAATTGGGGTCGTTATCTATTTATTCCATTTAAGGAAGCAGTTCTAGCCATCATTGAATTCGGGATTTTTAAGCGATTGAAAAATTAAATGTGTTATATTTGGTATCAAAATCAAGCTATGTAAAAGTAAAATCTTTTTTTACTTAAAAATACTTTTTTTAACCCAGAAATTTTGCTTAAGTTTAATTTTACTTTTAAATGATTAAATCGCTTTCAATGCTGACTTTAAATTTTGTGATTCGGATCAAAATAGTTCCACTTCATTTTCTTTGTATGCACAACTATCAGTCTTGTTATTGATGGGAGGTTTTCTTTTTAAGCTGACAAAAGGAAACTGAGCAGATGTTGAAGACTTGGAGAAGGCTCTAAGCAAATTCGGTATATTTATGATACACATTGGAGAACTAAAATGTCAAAATGTTTAGAATTTGCCATCTCTCACTGCCATCCCGCACGAAACAAAATTTCAGTTAGCAATATCACTGTAAAGGACTTCTCCAAATAATTTCAATGATTGGTTTTAATGTTGAAATTCAGTTATAGCTACAACAAGGCCCTTGAGGGCGTATTTTTGTAGGCACAATTCTGTGATATGTCAAAGTGAACCAATTTTTTGAAATTATTATATCCATTATAAAGTTGGACACACGTCACCCAAGAGCAATAATCCTAAAGTATTATGTCGTGGCATCAACTCCAAGTCTGTATTTATTTATTATTATTAAATTATTATTTATTATTATTAAATATCAATATATAAATTAATTTAACTAAATAGGGAAAATTACGAAAAGTTATAATACAATATTGTTAAAAATAAATTTTTAAAATACATTTCTGGCCATTATTTGTAGAAAGAGGATATTCAAATATGAAATTTCTTGTTCTTAAAGATCGACTAGGTGCATAAGTAATAATCAAAGAAACCAAAAACTCGCAATCAATGCCATTTGGAAGAATATCACGAATAAACATAACACTAAACATTCTACGCCTTGATTTAAGAGTCTGCGTCATCTAGATTTGTAATCAATATTTTAGTAAACTTTTAAACTAAAATTTCTTAAAGCAAATCTTAAACAATTTTTTTTGGATATTTTCAATTCTTTTTTAGGATTCGAAATGGCCGATCTTTACTCCAGTAATGGAGTATTTATAGCTTTCAGTGTGTATGTGTCCTTAAAATCAGAAGAATTCCGTTTAAGGCGCCTAACATACGAGTAGAGTTATAGCTTTTGAAACTTTATAGGAGACATGTGAAATAAAGTTAAGTTTCTCATCAAATATAACGCCTGGGTTTTTAATTTCTTGAACTCTAAATAGTTTGATTCCTTTGAGGAAATTATCAAAAATTCTTTTATAAATATTTATACAAAATGTTTGAAATTATGTTTTAAATTATTATTAAAATTAAATTCCCAATCAAAATTTTAAAATTTGTTATTCAATATATCAAATGGAAGTTTAAGAATTTAGTTTAAAGAATTAAAGTGATATTTAAAATTATACAGGAACTAGAAGCATAATTTACAAAATTTAAATAAATCTGGAAATGTCATAGTATGAACTTGATATAAAGAAATGCCAATATAGCAGATTAGTAATCATTGTAAAGCTGTTTATCTTATTTAGCTATTTTTTTCAAAGACTAGTTTCGCATAGAATTACATTTATTCAGTACGCAAAGTTACATCCTCCTATGAACTTTGACATTTTGTGGTCTTCTCTCCTCTTACACAAATTTACTATGAAGTTAACTTACTTACTTACTTAAGGTGGCGCTACAGTCCTGTGTGAACTAGGGCCTCACCCAACAAACTTCTATATCTAACTCGGGCCCTAGCTAGATGTCTCCAATTTCGCGCTCCAAGTTGGGTGAGGTCACCTTCCACTTGTGCGCTCCACCTGATCCGCGGTCTTCCTCTACTGCGCTGTCCTGTGGGTGCGGATTCGAATACTTTCCGGGCCGGAGCATTTGTTTCCATGCGCTCTACGTGACCCAGCTATGTAAGTCGTTGGACTTTTACCCTTCTGGCTAATTTCACGTCGCTGTACAGCCCATACAGTTCGTCGTTCCATCTTCCCCTCCACTTCCCTTCGATGCATAGGGGACCGTAGATCACACGAAGAACTTTTCTATTAAAGCGACCCAAGGTGCTTTCATCCGCTTTTGTCATAGTCCATGCTTCTGCACCGTATAGCAGGACGGGGATGATAAGGGTCTTATATAGCAACACTTTGGTCCCTCGAGAGAGGACTTTACCACTCAATTGCTTTTTTAGTAAAAAGAAACAGCGGTTAGCAAGAGTTATTCTGCGTTTGATCTTAGCGCTGGTGTTGTTTTCTGCGTTTACAGCGGAGCCTAGGTAGACGAAGTCCTTGACTACCTCACAGTTACGTCTGTCGATTGTGACGTTTTGACCAAGACGTACAGCATGTACTTTGTCTTGCCCTCATTAACCGTTAAACCCATTTTTGCAGCCTCTGCCTCAATACTCACAAAAGCCCCATTGACATCACGCTGAGTTCTTCCGATTATGTCAATGTAATCAGCATATGCTAGTAATTGGACAGACTTTTGAAAGATAGTGCCTCTAGTGTTGACGTGTGAGCTCTGCACTATTCTTTCAAGCACGATGTTAAATAAATCACATGACAGCGCATCATCTTGTCTAAAACCTTTTTTTACATTGAAAGGTTCTGTTAAGTTGTTTCCAACCTTTATGGAGCAGCGTGAATTTTCCATGGTTATCCTGCACAAACCGACTAGTTTTGCAGGGATGCCAAAACTAGACATGGCTCTATACAGCTCGTCCCTGTATATACTGTCATATGCGGCCTTCAAATCGATGAAAAGATGGTGGGTATCGATTTGGTGTTCTTGGGTTTTTTCCAGTATCTGCCGTAATGTGAATATTTGATCAACTGTGGACTTTCCTGGTCTAAGACCACACTGATAAGGACCTATCAGGTTGTTGACGATGGGCTTTAGACGTTCACATATTACGGCAGAGAATATTGTATAGGCGATGTTAAGTAGACTGATTCCTCGATAGTTGGTGCAGTTTAGAGGGTCTCCTTTTTTCAGGATCGGGCAAACAATACTGAGGTTCCATTCATCGGGCATGCTTTTTTCCGACCATATCTTACAGATAAGTTGGTGCATGCCCCTAACCAACTTATCTCCAGCTGCTTTAAATAGCTCGGCATTCAAGCCATCCGATCCAGCGGCTTTATTAGTCTTCAGCTTAGATATGGCAATCTTTACTTCGTCTAAGTCGGGAGGATGGGATTGTTGGCTTTCGTCGTCTTGGTTTAATGGATCATCCTGCCTGACAGCGGAATTCAGTTCGTCGTCGCCGTTATACAGTCTGCAGAAGTGGTCCTTCCATATCCTCAGCATTGACTGATATTTAATTTTTTCTTATATAATTTAAAAATATTGTTTAAAATTCTCAAAACTTTCTCGAATGTTTCCGATTTTGAGTTTGTTTGCTTTTGCATCCGTCATAAATATGACAGCTCAGGATGGACTAGCTTTGTAGTGAAGTTTTGCATTCACAAATCTAGTTGAACTTCGACTACGTAGCCACTAGCTTTGTGAATGCGTACAAAGTCTTTTATAAATTAAGTGCACTTTGCACATAACAGTTAAACTAAAAATTATAAATAAATTGGGTGGCGCAACAGTCCGTTGAGAACTAGGGCCTAGTGACTTACAACTCTCAACCATTCCTGTGTGCGAGTTATGTTGTCAGGAATGGAGAGGACCTACAGTTTATATGCCGAATCCGAACGCCTAATTTTTGAGAAAGCACTTTTCATGACAAGAATTACTCTTGGAGAATATGTCAATTCCTCCCAAGAGGCAGTACCCGTGAAAATACTTTAGATGGCACAGGCAGGGATCGAACCCAAGACCTCTGGCATGACAGTCCAACGCACTAACCATCATGCCACGGGTACTACTTAAACTATAAAAAGTAATAATTGTTCCTATTTTTATGGCCAAAGCTGTATATTTTCTGTTAAGATACGTGCAAGAGTTCATGTTTTCCTTCCTCGATTTGTTGAGACACACAAAGAATCATTAGTATCTAAGATATTATGCATTTTTTTTAACTATTTTGTTATATAAGAAAAAATAAAACTTTGAATTTTTTGAAATATTGCACACTTTGCGTATAGTGATTTAAATCAGATCGCGACATTGACTTAGCTTAGCATAAATGTTAATTTATTCCAATTATTACAGAAACAACACCACGATCTCAAGTAAAAAGAAAAATAAACTTAAACTAAATTAACTTTACCCTCCTCCACCCCCACCTGCTGATGCTGATATAGAACAAACAAAGTGTTGAACTGTGTGTTGATTTTACCGATTATTCACGCTCTAAAGCTTAATAAATATTAATTTTAACTGAATTAAACTACACGACATGGTCGCACGAATTGACTCGTTAATTGGGGATAAAACTGAATATATAATAAATGTTTTATCAAAATCGTTACAGACGTTTTGAATATACAGAAATTCCCTTAATTTAAAACAGTTTGCCCAGGAACTACGAACTTAAGTAACTTGAATTAGGGTTTTCCTATTTATGTAATTATAGTTCTGCAATTAAATCATTTATTTTTACAAACCAAATTAATCTTACCCTAGATTAAACTTAAAAAAAAAATACATAAATTATAAACTGAAGAAAAAACATTGTTTCTAGACTTGGAATTCAGTGGGTGATTGGATGGATTTATGCACTTTATTTTTTTGTAATGATCTATATACGGTCAAGATCGTGGTGCACTTTGGTCTATCAACAATGCCACCAAGCTGCCGCCATCCACCACCACCGACCGTTCGTCGTCGCCACCACCGCCGCCGATGACCATCGCTGGCGGTGAAGCGGCGCACATGTGTGTATTAGAAACATTTCTGGATTTAGATATATAGACGGACTCGTTTTGAAGTTGCTCATTTTGAAATAACTTACAATTCATTAATAACACAATTGAAATTCTTTGACACCCAATCGTTTATATTGGAAATATGGTATGACGGATTGTGGGTAATTCCATCGTTAGATGTGTACCATACAATTTCTACAATATGAACCAGCTACGATGTGGAGGAGGGGATTTGCCCAAGGATGTTAGGTTAGAAGTTTTCTATGGTTTATGAACACCGGGAATATTTCGACAGATCGTAATGAGATATTTCTAAAAAAAGATTCTAACATTCGTTATGGAGCTTGTAGTTCGTTAAGAACATAGAAAAAAAAGTTTAACTGATTCCAAAGAAGGAAGAGACTTTAATTTTATTAAATAACGTTTATGGTGATGATTAATTTCTTAAAATGTCTGATACGAAATGTGTGACTCTGCAAATATGAATTTTATATGAGATTTCGCTGTGACCATTTCAAAAGCTGACAATTTGTTGGTCAACCAAATAAATAAATACAAATATCGGACGAAAATATCTCAAATGCCTCTTGTTGATGAATTTCAAGGTCTAATTAAATTTGAAAACATTAAAAACCTCTAGAAAAATGGGCAAGCTTAGATTTAAAGTTAGTCAAGTTTCTAGTATTTGATTATTCTAAAAATAACGTTCCAAATAAGGCAACTTTATTGAAAATTTGACTTCTGTCAAAATAACAGTTGATCATGTTTTTTTCATGCAACTGAAAGCTGAACATTATTACTTTATGATTTATTTATTGCACAAATGCGTTTCTTGTCAATTTGGAAAAGAATTAAGGAATAATTCTTTACAAAACAAAACACTTAAAGTGATGAACTTGTAACTTGTAACTGAGGAGTGCTTTGTAGACAATAATGTTTTTGGTAGTTTTGTACTATGAACTTAAAGTATAGGTTTATAAAGTAAGGTTCTGAATTTTAAATCCATGAACTCGAAAAACTAACTAGTTGCCTTGGTCAGAACTTACTTTCAAAATATTAAGTTGAATGCAAATGAAGTTTTTTATGTTGTCTGAAGCTACAACACTGTTTTCCAATGGCTTTTATTTCGGGCAATTGTCACTTTTAAAGCTGTCATCTTTTTTGACATTTGACAAGTGAATGCTACACCATTACTAAAAATGCAACTTTGAAATCTTTAATGCATTAAAATTGTTTATACAAAATCAATACACATTTATTGTAGGTAATTTTAATTTAAGAAATATCAAATGGAATTATTCTAATGAAAATAAAATTCAATTTCTTATAATATGAAAGAGATTAATGCGTATAATTTTATAGCTCCAATTTTTTATTTCAATATTATGCAAGTTATATTTACAATTTTTTAAATACCTTTTTTTAACATTAAAAGTTTGGAATTTTCAATTCAAATGACGACAACTAACAAATTGTTATCGATTAATGACTTTTAGATTAGTTTAATCAAAATAGACAAATGCATATTTTTTTTTTAAATTTAGAAACATTTAGTTTAGTCAAAACAAATTTTTAGGATTTTTGGATTAGTAAAATCAAATAATTTTACGTAATTTTATTGAATTCAAATTAATTTATTATTTAGTCAAATCAAAACAAAAATTTATTCGGAGAACGGATTCTTATGCTTGTTAATGGTTTGGATCAAAAATGTTCATGGATGATCCGGGCTCTGTATTTTATCGATTTTTTGTAGAATTCATCCAGCTCGCAGCATTGAGATAGTTTATAACCTCTTCAACTTGCAGAAAGATTTTTTCAAAGTAAATACGCCTTGATTTCGTCAGCATTGGGCAAACGTCTACGAAGTGTAATACATCCTGTACCTCAAGCTGATTACAGAGTGTACAACGATCGCTAACCTCGTTACAATGGGACCTAAAGATAAGTCTGATCAGTTCTCCTCTTATCTTAAGTATGGATCTAATGATAGATAGATATAACTTTGATTAATATTGCCTTTATGTTGATGACAGAGCTTTTTAAATATGCGCATACCTTTTATTCTCATCGGATATTACTTGGTAAAGCATCTTCTTCAATTGAACCGCATTTATACTCCAATTCAGGGTCAAGCCCCAGTCCGCGGCTAACAAGTTTCAATCTTTTACAGCCAGCCTTTTAGTTTGAATCACATACTCCATTATCTTTCTCGGTAGCCTATGCTCTTCCATATTTAGCACTCTCACAATGTAGTCAGGATTCAGCTTAAAGGTTGAAAGAAACATTGACGAAAGGCTAGTTTTCAAATAATACATACGTTTTGGTGAATTTATCGGGAAAACAAATATTTTTCTTTAAAAAAAGCGTAATAGGTTTCCAACTGGGTCATATTTCTGTACTCCCCATACCTGCGCACCATAAAACAGGATAGCTTAGGCAGACTTAACTACGTCTAAAGTTTTGTCGCCATATTTCCAGCGCTCGTCTCTCGCCGTTCCGTCAGATCCATTAATAAAAACCAGAACTTTTGTTTTTCCGGATTAACTTCTAGATTCCACACTTAGCAAAATTCTTCCCGTTTATTGATCCTTAACTGTAGAGCAGAATGTCATCGGTATACATGATCACTTTGAACCGTTTGTAAGCAAACTCCACTCCACAATTTAGATACTCAACCAAATCATTTAGAAAAAGTGCAAATAACAAGGGGCTTTGATTGCAGTCTTGTCTTACTCCCTTGTTCACTTCAATCCTCTCGGATTTTTCTTTTTCATTATAAATGGATGCTAATTTCGTTTAGCTTGTTTTCATATTGCCCCCAACGGTTCAGTCTCTCGTAAAGAACGATTGTAAATATTTTTAAGGCTGCATTCAGAAACGATATTCCTCCTTTGTAGGGTCTTCTATATCACCCTTCTTATGGATTGACATTATTAGGGCTTCAAATACAATTGATCGGGGAACGTTCTAAATTTGAATATTATGTTAACCACTTCTAATTTGATCTTAAACAAAACTGTGCCATTTTTACAGAACTTAGCTGGTATACTATTTGATCTTGCGACCTTGCCATTTAAGACTTTTTAGGACACATACATAATTGATGATGAATTTTAGAGTCTGTAGTTCCTCTGGAAAGTCACTTAGGTTCGTTTCTATTTGAAATATTCGTCAAAGATATTCCATTTAATTTTCAAAATTCTTTCTGTTTGACACAAATACAAATTTCCATTTCAAACAGTTATGATCAGTAAGATAGTTCGTCCAATTCTTAAGAAGCGTTACGTCTTTTCATCTAAAACCATTACGCCCAAATCCCAAAAAGAGAAACGTTGTAAAAAATGTCACTAAGA
Source organism: Eupeodes corollae (assembly GCF_945859685.1). Classification (NCBI taxonomy): domain Eukaryota; kingdom Metazoa; phylum Arthropoda; class Insecta; order Diptera; family Syrphidae; genus Eupeodes; species Eupeodes corollae. The sequence continues at coordinate 285,471,890 of NC_079147.1, forward strand.
AAAAAGTCAAAAATCCCAAATAAAATGTCATTTAACGCAAACCAACCAAAACGCTTTATGACGCGTACGAACAGGGAGGTATGTATGTGAGGTATGGTGCTCCCCCTGCAACACTCTTGTTTGAGTTCGCTAAAGGATTTCGAGTAGGTGCGAAGTTTTGTGAAAGAAACTTTGCATTTAAAGAATCTGGAGTACAAGCAACTGCAAGGGAGTATCATGCCCCTGATACATACTTATGTCAATGCTGGTTGTCCTAGCGAACCATTTTATTTTATTTAGCTTTGAAAATTGGACTTATTACGCTTAATGAAAGTGAAATAAAGCCGAACACATTTGTTACGCTTTCTTGACTGTCCGAGTTTTTGGACGAATGTTTGCGCTTTTGCTAATAAATTTAAATCCCAGAATGTCGTAGTGCCCAAATAAACACAGGATATTTTTTGGACGATAAGTCAATAAGCAATTTGTGCGTTATTACATTTTGTTTTGGGCTTTGAGGCATTAGCGTTATTTTATTGGGCAATAACGCTTATAGCTTCTTTTTGTTTTGGAATTTCATAAAAGACAAACAAATGTTGACGCCTATGAAGGTTCACTAATATTGCCCAAATCGTAAAAAATTGTTGATAAAATTGGGCGCTTTGACATTTTCAATCTTAGCGGTATAGTTTTGGACGAAAATAATCGAACCCCGTCTTTAATATTGTAAAGGGTGATTTTTTTGAGGTTAGGATTTTCATGTATTAGTATTTGACAGATCACGCGGGATTTCAGACATGGTGTCAAAGAGAAAGATGCTCAGTATTCTTTGACATTTCATCATGAATAGACTTACTAACGAGCAACGCTTGCAAATTATTGAATTTTATTACCAAAATCAGTGTTCGGTTCGAAATGTGTTTCGCGCTTTACGTCCGATTTATGGTCTACATAATCGACCAAGTGAGCAAACAATTAATGCGATTGTGACCAAGTTTCACACTCAGTTTACTTTATTGGACATTAAACCAACCACACGAATGCGTACAGTGCGTACAGAAGAGAATATTGCGCCTGTTTCTGAGAGTGTTGCTGAAGACCGTGAAATGTCGATTCGTCGCCGTTCGCAGCAATTGGGTTTGTGTTATTCGACCACATGGAAGATTTTACGCAAAGATCTTGGTGTAAAATCGTATAAAATACAGCTCGTGCAAGAACTGAAGCCGAACGATCTGCCACAACGTCGAATTTTCAGTGAATGGGCCCTAGAAAAGTTGGCAGAAAATCCGCTTTTTTATCGACAAATTTTGTAAAGCGATGAGGCTCATTTCTGGTTGAATGGCTACGTAAATAAGCAAAATTGCCGCATTTGGAGTGAAGAGCAACCAGAAGCCGTTCAAGAACTGCCCATGCATCCCGAAAAATGCACTGTTTGGTGTGGTTTGTACGCTGGTGGAATCATTGGACCGTATTTTTTCAAAGATGCTGTTGGACGCAACGTTACTATGAATGGCGATCGCTATCGTTCAATGCTAACAAACTTTTTGTTGCCAAAAATGGAAGAACTGAACTTGGTTGACATGTGGTTTCAACAAGATGGCGCTACATGCAACACAGCTCGCGATTCTATGGCCATTTTGAGGGAAAACTTCGGAGAACAATTCATCTCAAGGAATGGACCGGTAAGTTGGCCACAAAGATCATGCGATTTGACGCCTTTAGACTATTTTTTGTGGGGCTACGTCAAGTATAAAGTCTACACAAATAAGCCAGCAACTATTCCAGCTTTGGAAGACAACATTTCCGAAGAAATTCGGGCTATTCCGGCCGAAATGCTCGAAAAAGTTACCCAAAATTGGAGTTTCCGAATGGAGCACCTAAGACGCAGCCGCGGTCAACATTTAAATGAAATTATCTTCAAAAAGTAAATGTCATGGACCAATCTAACGTTTCAAATAAAGAATTGATGAGATTTTGCAAATTGTATGCGTTTTTTTTTTTAATAAAAGTTCTCAAGCTCTTAAAAAATCACCGTTTACAATTGTATGGTGTCCAAGTTTCGAAGGAAGATGTGGAATAAGGGTTATGTTTAAATTATTGTAAGTACTTGTGTACTTTTCAATCATTATAAGACTTTCTCTGAATATTTCTTACAACCTTGAGGTCACACGAGTAAGTACTTACTTTGTGTGAGAAATAAAAGAGTAAAAAGAAATGTTTAGTCTGTGGTGTTTCTTAGAAAATGTATACATTTCCTGTCAGTTGATCCAAATTTGAATACTAATTAGAGTATTTTTCCAAAGTAATAAAATCTTATACCAACAAGTTAAACAATTCAGAAACTCCCAGCAACAGTCGTATAAAAATCATAAAAATATTCACCAATGTCAGCCTACAAGTCATGCAAATTATACACACTATCAACTTGAGTAGGTATAGTAATAATTTCAAGATAGATCAGTAGAATATTGAAGAACAAAACAAACAACTGAATCAAGAATTTGCATAAAGAATTTATTTAATTTATAATAACAATAATTTTAACTCTTTATTAGATTAAAACAAGAACTTTATTTTATTATATTGCAAACACACTCCCAATAGTAGAAAAAGAAAAAATATAATTTTTAAATTAATAGACCAAGTAGAGGTAACTTTTATATTAAAAATATTGCATCACAATAATAAACATAATATAATAAAATTAAATAGTATAAAATGCAAATTGGAATTGGAATCTGCTGATAGTAAAATTTATTAAAAACTATTAAAATTAATATGAAAAGAGATTACATTTCAATACAATTTTTAATTAAAAAGTTTATTGTTTTTGAATATCTCCTTGTATTTTAGATAAATCCTTTTAATTTTAATTGTATTTCTTTAGATTTGCATTAATGGCGTGGTATTATAGTCAATCAAAAAAGATAGCATTTCTACATCCAGTTTAAGTTGATAAATTTTTTAAATTACTTGTTTTGGTAAAAAATTACTACAAAAACACAAATTTGAAACTTTTATAGGATGTTTTTTTTAGATGGTTTCGATGGTTTTGTCCGTGGATTGACAGTTGGGAATGTCAAACTGTGTTAACATTTCAGTTCAGGCAAACTTATTAATTTACCGCGTTAAATCTGTCAATCTGTTTTTATAAATCAAACAATAGATGGAAAGACACTGCTGCTATACACAGGGGTGGAATCGACTAAGGTTATTGTTGATAAATGATAATCAAAATGATCGAATTTCATCGACTTAAGGTGATAGTTATATTGATACCTAAAAATCTGTCACAAAAAAATGTGACTGTCATATTGAAACAATTATGTTTATTCTAATTAGAGCTACCAGACGCTTAAATAAACGACTAGACAGTTTTTTTAGTTCACTTTGTTTCTTTAAAAAAAACACATTCCTGTGACAGATAAAGCTTACGGCATTCGAAAAAGCAAGAAAAGTAAGAATTTTATTCAAAACCAGCCAAATTAATACTTTTATTTAGATATTTTATGAGAATCAATTTGAAATTCCACCAAGGCAACAACGGATTTTGACAATTTGAATCTGAAATTGTTCAATTGAATTGAGTTGAATCATTTTACACAGACGGAATGAAAATGATATTCAATTTGACTATCAGAAATATGATAGTCAATTATCACCTTAGCCAATTCCACCCAGATTCTTAAATAACGAGCCCTTCCCGCCATTTTATCGTAAGCGACATTTTCAATAAAAAAGACAACTTTATTATTAAAATTTGCCAGTAACACGTCATTATGTCTTAACTTAAGCATAATTCATAATTTCTAATACTGACTATGGGTACAAGTTGTTTCAAGGACCAGCAGTGAGCTTTTGATTTGTCGTTTACAATAAAATTTATATTGGTGGGAAGGGGTCGATAAAACTAACAAAATTACAATGACAACACAGTTGTCAGCTGTCAAAGTGCGATAATATATAAAATAGATCTATTCGGGCGTTAAGCTCGAGCTTACGATATTTACGATCTAAAGCGAACACAAAGTTTGGGCTATCATTTCAGATTGCCTCTTGAAACTCTATTATTTCTATGCAATTTGTCAAACTCGGAATGACTTTAACTATTAGCTAATTATGTTTCTAAAAATTTATAAGTTCAATTTTTAGACTTTCAAACCTACTCTTTTAACGCTGATAACTTTCTATCCCGTCTTTCGATTTATCTTGTTTAAACCTTTAAAAAATGTTAATAGCAATATTTTGAAGTCAATATCTTTCTTTGTTCTCCTTAGCCCATTTCTTATCAATTTGCTTTTGTTTTTGTAGGTTTTTGTGTTTTGTTAAAAAAGTTTGTCAGTTGAATTTTTCTAAAAAAATAACTAAAAACTACCAAATTTGCATATTTGCATGAAACAGTTCTATTTTTTTTTAACAAAACCCAATTTCTACCAATATTAGTATCATTTTTTGAAAGTTTTTATTTCTTATGCAAACAAATACAGATTAGATATTTCTAAGAATATTTAGCACATAATGATATCATTTTGAAGTCAATACCTTAATTTATTCTTGTACTTGTTTTTTTGGTAGATTTTAGTTTTTAATTTATGAAAAAAACTGCTTTTTGGATTTTTATAAAAATTTCTGTGTAACAACATTTATTTGAAGTCGATATCTCCACTGGCTCTTGAGATATGGACGATGAAAAAAGCTTCCCGAACGTAAATACGTATACACAACACACGCAAGCACAGACATCTCCCTCAAAATCTTTTATACTCTAGGGACCTTGAAACGTCGAGAAATGTCCAAACTTTTAATTCAATTCCAAAATGTCCCTTACGGTACATAGCTGGATGGCGTTGGCCTGGCCGACGAAGTTAGTTAGTAACTTTTATTATAACTTTTTCAATTTTGTTGGTTCTAACTTCTAAGCTCAAATTGCCTATTGTTCTTTAAAAAAATAATATCAATTTTTTCCTTATAGCCATTGATTTTTAAGGTTCACAAAATTTGTGTAACGTGAACGACCATTCTTAGAGGCACGGCTTACATTGTACTAAATAAAAAACAAAAAAAAGAATTCAAACATGCTCATCAGTAAATGTTTCACAGTTTTCTGAACAAAAATTCATGAAACTTGGGTTATTTTCAACTTGTTACTAGGTTCTACCCCCTTACATATACTCGTAAAATTGCTTTCAGTATAAATCAAAAAGGAGCCCAGCAAATAATTGATAACAAAAATTTAAGAAGAGGTTGAGAATGAGAATGCGATCCATACTGATAACTTCCCATCCCGTCTGTCGATTTTTCTTACTTAAAAGTTTGTATGTTTTCCTGTTGGGTTAAAAAAGTTGTCAGTTGAATTATTCTTAAAAATTTTAAAATTACCAACAATATTTTTCATATAAAGAAATAGTTTAGTTTGAAAATCTAGTTTTGTTAAATAGATTTTAGTCGAAAACAAATTTTTACAAATTGGATGAATGAAATTAATTTGAGAGATATCAAGAACCGATCATCAATTTTTACCAAATTTGCGTACTATTTCTTGTAGATTTTATTTATGAAAAAGTTTGAAGACAGTATTTTTAATTTTTGAAAAGCTATTTGAGTCGAAACCCGTGGCATGATGGTTAGTGCGTTGGACTGTCATGCCAGATGTCTTGGGTTCGATCCGTGCCTGTGCCACCTAAAGTTTTATTCACGAGTACTGCCACTTGCAAGGAATTGATAAATTCTCAAAGAGTAATTCTTGTCATGAAAAAGTGCTTTCTTAAGTTAGCCGTTCGGATTCGGCATATAAACTGAAGGTCTCCTCCATCCCTGCAATTACTCGCACACAGGAATGGTTGAGAGTTGTAAGTCCTGGTTCTTCATGGACTGTTGCGCCACCTAATTTATTTCTTTATTTATTTGAGTCGAAAGTAAATTTTTACCAAGTTTTATTTTTTTTTAGGTTTTCAATTTTTTGTAAACAAAAAACTGTCAATTAGATTTTTCTCAAAATTTCACTGAATGTTGACAACAATATTTTTTAAAAGATAAAAGTAGTTTAAATCCAACATTTCAAAGTTTTGAAAAGATATTTAAGTAGAAAATCAAGTTTACCTACTTTTGTTAATTATTTTTAAGGTTTTTAATTTTATGTAAGAAAACTGTCAATTCGATTTTTCTCAAAATGTTACTCAATTTGGACAACAATAATTTTTTTTTGTTTTTATTTTTTGTAAAAAAAAACTCTCAATTCGATTTTTCTCAAAATTTTACCAGTGTTGAAAACGTTATTTTTAGTTGCACAAATTTGTTTTGGAGATAAAATCATTTTAATACGTAAAATTTTCGAGTTGAACAATTTTTGTTTTTCAGTTCTTTTCTTGAGATACCTTTCTGCATCTTTTTGCATTATTATCTGTATAACAAAGTTTATTTAACTTCGATATCGTTTCTGGTTCTTGAGCTATGGACGACAAAAAAAACGCCACGAACGAACATACGGACGTACAGACGTACCAATGTATGTACACACGAACGCACAGACATCTTTGTAAAAATCTTATATTTTCACTCCAGGGAACTTGAAACGTCGAGAAATGTCAAAATTTTCAATTTGACATATCGGACCCTTTACAATAACTTCCTATGGGAAGTTAAAAAATTGCGATTTCTTCATTTATTCATAAATACATTTTTACAATTACTGTATATGATAAATGTAAACCACCTATACAAATTTTAGACTTCCAAACTTACCCTTTACAAAAGCTTAAAAATCAAAAAGTATTCGAAACACAAATAAGTATTTCTTATTTTTTTATAACATTTGCTTTTGTACATTAATTGAAAATATATCTTTCATTAAATAAAAAAGTCATCTAGGCCCGGCTGTACTTACGTATAGAAAATTATGTTTTATACAAAAACATCTAACGGTTTAAAGCAATATCTCTGATCTCCGACGTTTTTGAGACTAAGCTTTTTCTCTCACAAAGACATATCTTCAGAGTAAGGTCTGGTCCTTATGGTCCACCTTAACCTCTTCTTGGAGTTCGAAATAAAACGTTTGGTAAACTCCGATGAGCGCAGAAGAGCCCGCCCGTAAATTTGTTTGCAGTACAATTTGTGGTGGAATACAGCGGGAAAAACAATTCCTCCACTGGGAGGATGGCGTAGACCAGGATGATCGGAGCCTTGGAGTGCACATCTGAATGCATTTTGGAAAGCTGGAAAAGCATTTTGAAAGAGGCGCAGACCGGATCCCGGTTATAACAGGGATGACGGCGTCATCGGCCTGGCAGACCTCACAATATCAATATGTAGCTAATAAACTTTTATTTGGTACCTTTTTTAATTCTGTTGATTCTCCGCCCATATTTGTGATTGTTCTTTAAAAAAGAATATCGATATTTCTTTCTTACATCACATGGATAGGGACAAGATTTTTTCGTTTTTTATTTGCCGATATTGCTTAAATTCTTAGTCTCTTGGAAATACCTAAATGTGAAATAAATGAGGTATGTATATATTAAGTTTATATTGCAAGCAAACATTTTTGGGTTAAGAACAAATCCAAGCATTATGACGGTTTTCGCAAGAAGTCAAAAAATATACTTGGTGTTTTGTGTCACATGAATAGGAACTAGATCAAAATTTATCTGTAAGACTCTTTAAATTTAAGAAAATAACTACAAATCTTATGGTTTATGCTGCTCTTATTGAATGGATTAAAATAATTTTTAGTAATTTGTGATGCCTCCTGATTTCTGAATTACTTTAAGTAACCTGTGGTGTAGGGATTCATAGGGTGCTGTCAGAAAATTGAGCGAAATTTTGGCCGAGGGTCGTTTCATGGCAACAATAATTAATTTACTTGAAAGTCATTTTAAGACGTTTTCCTTGGTATATATATATATTGGTACATTATCTTGTTGGAAGTCCACCGTTGTCCTCCAAAAAATTAAGAAAACTGCGGAAAAGCTCGTTCCAGAAAAGATTTTTAAATGATTGCCGTCATTTTAGAGCTTTTTAAATCCAGCTCTACTGTCCCGTAATAGCTGATATACCACCTTCTTTTCAAGATAGATTTCTTCCTTTCTTAAATCATGAAAATAACATCCATCAGGTAAATGTAATTTTTTTTCAGCGGAAAAGACGATGTTATGCCCAGGTCGATTCCATCAACGGTGATTTGTTGCAAAATTTAGGCGTTGGCTCTAGCGTGTAGAATTCTAAGATGTTTTTTTTTTTGTCTGTATCTCCGAGCAATAGTCGTGCTACTAGCATTCACCACAGCTTCTGCCTTGAATTAACTAATAGAAAACCTTGAATTTGAATAAGCAGCTCACACTATCGCCCGCTTTTTCTGAAATGATGTAGCTTTCTTGACTCTTCCTCTATGTTTTTTCATTCCTCTCTGAGCCCTTGAGGTAGTTGTGTACAACATTTTAACTACTTCTTATTTTGCTTTCTATAAAACGGATCGTTTTTTATCTGATTTAAAACACGCTTATAAGCAAATTTAGATCTCGTTCATATTCATGTGGCACAAAAAAACAGTTGCTTTTTATGACCTTATTCCGAAAAACCGACAAAAAACTTTTATTTACTAACAAAATCCAAAATTTGTATAAACTTTATAAAACCTCATTCATTCAATATTTCGGCTTTTCCAATAAACCTTAAGGTTTAATAAATATTAGCAAACAAAAAACGAAAAAGCTTGTCCCTATTCAAGTGACACTAAGTGTATATGTGTACATTCCAAATCCATTGGTTTCTGACGTTCACAGAAAAATTATGAGTGCAAAAAATGAGATTTTCGGCTGCTCTGTGACGTCTGGAAAAACTTCGTGCGTATATTCAAATATGTTTCAAATATGGCAATCAGTATATTTTTCACAGTTTTCTTTACAAAAATGTATGAAACTTTGCAACTTGTTACATAAAATTGCATTCAATTCAAATTAAGAAGGAGCCCCAAGAATTAATAACAAAAAATTAAAGATACCAAAATATTTTTAACTTCCCATAGGAAATTATTGTAATGGGTTCGATTTTTCAAATTGAAAATTTTGACATTTCTATACGTTTCAAAGTCCCTAGAGTGGAAATACATTTTTTTAGAAAGATGTCTGTGCGTGCTTGTGTACGTACGATCCTACGTCCGTACGTTCACGACGTTTTTTCGGTGACCATAGCTTAAGAACCAGAAGAGATATCGACTTCAAAAACATTTTGTTAAATAGATAATAGGGCCGAAAGATGCAGAAAGTGCTTTCATGAAAATTGAGTGGGTTATTTGTTTTAACATAGCAGTTTAAAAAAAAGATGAAAATGTTGGTTAACCCTAAATAACTTACGAACCAAAAATGTTAGAGACTTGAATTAAATTTTGTATAATATATTGTAATGTGATACCAAACAAATATATTTTTTGAAAAAAATCCAATTAACGTTTTTTTAATAAATCAAAAAACTGTCACCTCGAAAATTTTACGAATAAAACATGATTTTATCTCCAAAATTTTTTGCAACAAAGAAAAACGTTTGATCTGGTAAAATTTTGAGAAAAATCAAATTGACAGTTTTTTCTATAAAAAATAAAAACCTAAAACAAACATTACTCATAGTTGGCAGCATTTGAATTTCGACTCATATATCTTTTCAAAACTTAGAGATTATGGCTTCTAATTGACTTAAACTTATAAGAAATACTGTTTTAAACATTGGAAAACATTTTAAGAAAAATAGAATTGACATTTTTTTACAAAAAAATAAAAACCTAAACAAAAAAATTAATAAAAGTTGGTAAAAAATAATTTTCCGCTCAAATATCTTTTCAAAACTTTAAGATATTGGCTTTTAACTACATTTATCTTTAAAAAAAAATATTGTTGTCATTACTCAGTAAAATTTTGAGAAAAATCGAATTGACAGTTTTTTTTTTTATTAAAAATAAAAACCTACACAAAACAATACTAAAGTTTGGTAAACATTTTCTTTCGACTTAAATAGCTATTTAAAAATTAAAAATATTGTCTTCAAACTTTTATTTCACAGAATATATTGTTTTCAATATTCAGTAGTTTTCTATTTATAAAAATCCAACAGCTATTTTTTTAATACAAAAATAAAATCTACAAGAAATAGTACACAAATTTGGTAAAAATTGATGATCAGTTTTTGATATCTCTCAAATTAAATTCATACATCCTTTTTGTAAAAATTTAAGAAATGCTACTAAAATTGGTAAACATTTGTGTTCGACTAAAAATCTATTTAACAAACCAGATTTTCAAACTACCAAACCCAACACGAAAACCAACAAACTTTAAAGCAAGATAAATCGACAGTCGGGATGGGAAGTTATCAGTGTAGGTCTCATCCCAGCCTCTTTTTTCTATATTCCTAATGAAAATTAGGCCCTTTTTCACTTTGCTCCTCCTCCTTTATATGCCCATGGAAAATTAAACGCATAAAACTGAAACAAAAACACCAATTTTGAATCAATATTGGCCATAAAGTGCATCATATCACAAGTTTAAAGTGTGTATATTTTTTGTAAACATCAATTCAAGTATCAGATGGCCACTTGGCGCCCGCAGCATATGAACTTCTATTTCAACTCAAACGCACTTATTTTCCAGCGATACAAAAATATTCATTCAAAATTTATTATAATCTTACGCAAATGTACATTATTATTCATTTTATTGTTCGCTAAAAAAAACAAAAACAATGACACTCTCAACAAAATTACTTTAGTTTAGCCAAAGCTTTAAAAGGTACATATACCTTATTCTGCTTTAACCCCCCCCCCTTTTTACAGAATGAAGACAAAACGAAAATAAATAATAATTCGCACAAAAATATCAAAGCGATTCCAAAAAGAGATAGTTGTTGTCTCTCAAAGTGAATACGTGCCTCCAGATATAAAATTACACCAACAAAAATCATCAACTAACTATATAACTATAAGTAGTTATATATGAAATACCACCCGCCGCTGCTGCTACCAACAAACTAGCAAACCGACCGACTAACTGACGCTGCGACCGACGGACCGAGGAACCTACCAAACCAACGAATGGAGCAACCAGTTCTCCACAGCAGCAGCAAATGTTCCCAGAAAATACTTTTATCCATAGAAACAATCCGATTCCGATCAACGACGACGATGTTGAAGTTGAGGTTGACTTCGACTTGGACTTGGACTTCGACGTACAACCAACAATCTGCAACCACTCAATGCCGAGTAAAAAGCTGAAGTGATCGGACGAGTAACTCTCTCCGTCTCGAGGTGGAGAATAATTTTATTTATTTATTTATTTATTTTCGAAATTTCTTATTTATACATTTATTTGCTTAATTTATTAAAATAATAATAAAAAAAAAACAAAAAAGTAATAAAATACAAAAACAAAACGGCGGTAAATGTTTTTTAAATGAAAGTGATTAAATAAATTATTCACATTTAATAAAAGAAATATAAAACTAAAAAAGACTTCTTAGTTTTAATATTATTTATTTATTTATTTATTTGTTTTTCCTCCAAAGTGAACAAAAAAACAAAACATTGGTCCTAAAAACAAATCAAGTGCCAATTTATTAACAAAATAAAATTAAAATAAAATTACGCAAAGGAAAATAATACAACATATTTTCTGATATGAATCGCAACGAATTACGCAAAAGTTTCAACAAAAACGTGAAAAGTTATCAAAAAATATTTATTCAAAAAATGTATCCACTCTTGAGACATTTATAAGCGAAAAAAAAAAAATTAATAAAAATACGAATCAAAATCCAAAAGAAGATTCCAACAAAACAGACAAACATTTTGGACAAAACAAACTATCTAGATACATTTGTAGTTAAAGTGAATTTGTGACAGAGAAGAGTGGTGGAAGAAGAAACCACCAATAATATCGAAGAGAAAAAATATCTACTTTTTAAAAAAGAAAACAAAAAAAGATAAACGAAACACAGTGAGAGAAGAAGAAGAAAATAAACCACAACAGAAATGGATTACGACAAAATGTACTTTCCAAAGACCGAGGTATGTTTCTTTTAAGATTATTTTTGTTAATTTAAAAATATATTTATTTTTTTGTTTGATCAAATTTAAATAAATTGTTTAGTTTTTTTCTTTTCAAATATAAATTCATTACTTTTTTGTATTCATGGTCAATTTGATTTATTAATAAGACAATGTTATTTTTTTTTTGTTATCAATATTGTTATTAATTATTTTAAATGTCATATTTTATTTTTAATTTTTATTTTTCAAAGTCAAAATATGACACTCTTTGTAATCTCAATCTTGACTTGACAGATAAATATTTGGTCTTCTTTTCATCTTAATAAAAATTGACATACATAAATCTTAGATGATAACCTTTTGCCTTATGTTTGTTTGAAGAATCTGAGATTTGGAGGTGAGCTTGCGACTATAGGAGCATGGAAATTGAGTTAAGTTAAATAAGCTTTGATTCGTTCTACACAAACTTTGATTCTATTAAATTCTGTTTTACAAAGCAATGATAAGAAGGTTAAGTACACTTGATTATTAGCAGGCGTTTATATTTAAATTTATTTTGCGTGCAAAATCTTTTAACGCACAACGTGCCGCACCAAAACTATGAGATAGATTGAAAATATACATTTAAGACAAAGTTCAGAATATTTAAGTACCGATTTGTGATAAAGATCGGTATTGGAATGGGATAGTTTAAAGTTATAGGGACATAACCCACATTTTCATTCATTCATTTACAATGGTCAAATATTTTATTTGATCAGTTGAAAAAATATTTTAAAAAATGCATACAAACGTTAAGGCCATGAGCTTTCAAAATAACTTAAATGTTATAGTTCTCCAATTGATTATTATTTTTTAGAAATGTGTGGAAAAAATGAGTTAGAAAAGAAAATTAATCAAAAGTTAAGGCATAATTTAATAGAAAATTAAATTTCCGTTGCTATTAATGACGTTCTGCAATCTGCCTGGTATAGATTTTTCCACATGTTGGAGAGATTGCGGAGCTTTCGCGCGTTCTTGTCAAGCATGGACTCCTTTTTCGCTTTATATACGCCCAAACATATTCTATTATGTTTAAGTCGGGGCTTTGAGATGAACAATCTGAGGTATTTACAAGGTGCTTTGTTTTGCTGCAAAATGAACGAAAAATCAACTTTTTGTCAGAACTAAAAGAGTGATTATTAAAAATATCCAAATATTGTTGTTTGTTCATCATTCCATCGATTGCTACCAAGTCTCTAGTGCCATTAAGGCAAACACATGACCAAAGCATGATGGTGCCACAGCCATGATGTACTCGTTTACGAACAGGTGCTACTTTGCTTCGCAAAGCCTCCTTCAAACGATTTCTTATACTACGTTGCCACCGGGCACTAAACCGAAATATTGCTAGATTTGTCACAAATCTCCTTAAAATCTCGAAGATTTACCATACAAATTTGAGCCTCCTCAAATGAAGATTTCAAGATAGAACTCATTGAAATCTACTTGGAAACATAAGTTTTTCAAACCAAACAAACTTTTTTTTTTGGAGAATAATTGTTGAACCGACCCACGACGCCAATTTCGTTTATTGACAGATGGAAATGTCAACAAAAACTATCTATCTCACTTCCCCTTTTCAAGAGGTATGGACTTCCTATAATTGGTGTCTTTTTTTAAATGCTGAAGATGAGAACATAGATCTTCAAAATTCTGTCGGTACATACGGAAATTTTCTTTAAAGAACTCATCGTCGTTCTTAATAACATCCACTTCCCAAAAAGAACTTGAACGTACCTGTAAAATTGGAAATATAATAAATACAAAAGACTGCAATGGTACTTACCTGAACCCAGACTTTTCTTATAGGCTGCCTTCTTAAAAATTGATTTTGGATTAATTGTTTGTTCTTTAAAGCTTCCAAAATGTGTATTAAGCACTGCAGCCGTTTTTTCTATAAAAGTGAACTCTCCTGTCCAAAGCACTCATTACCACTTTCAAATTGTTGAGAAGAATCAATTGGCAAAATACTATAAGTTTAAAGTTACCGACACTCATTCTTTCTTAAAGAAATTAACACTTCATAATTAAAAAATATTAAATTATCAATCAATAAAATCAATACAAATTTCATATTTTTTTCTTTTTGAAAGGAGAATAATTTGACGTTTGGTTGTTATGAAATTAACCAAATGTGAAATTAATCTCCTTTTATTTGGTGGAAACACATCATGATTTATTTTAAATCACTTGCCTTAAATCTCGGCTTATTTGTTGGTGGAAACGTGCTATTAGTTTTTTCTGAAATTTCAATTTCATACCCTTTTTTATTTCAATTGCTGCAAATTTTTGGGGTGTTCAGCACATTTTCTTTAAACTTTTTGACTATTAAACGATCCTCTTTCTTGGAAGTCTTGCGTGGCGCCCTGAACGTGCAACATTTCGAGTGGATTTGTTTTTTTCTGCTTATTTATTTGGTAATAGACGGTTTGACGAGGAACTTTATATACATAGTTTGCTTAACTTTTCCACCGAAATAACCGCATGATATTTAGTCACCATCTCAATTCTTAAATCTTGACTAACTTCTGACGTTTTACCCATTATTATCAACTAATTGTTTGTTAATGTCGTCGAAGTTAATAAATTTTGTTAAAAAGAGACAATATAAATAGGAAATATCAACTCTGATAGCACGCGGCACGAAAGAAACTGCAAAAATTACTATGTCAAAATTCTTTTTCCAGTTAGTTATGGCTCAGTGTATTCATTAAAAGGGTCCCAAAAAGAATGTATGAGAAAAATAAACTATTTCTGGATTTTACCGTTGTCTAGGTACTTTGTTTTTGGTTTTGAGTAGCAAAGGATTCTCGTTACATTTCTCAGTTTACCATATCAAGTTGTCTGGCATTACAAATAGTATTGTCAAAATACTTTAGTCGGACTATTGTAAATGTCATAAACGTTTGGCATATTTTGCAGCCATCTTAAATTGACTGCAGACTTTAAAAAAAAGAGGCTGGGATGCGACGCACACTGATAACTTACCATCCCGTCTGTCAATTTGTCTTGTTTAAAAGTTTTTAAAACCACCAACAATATTTTTCATACAATTAAATAGTTTTATTTCAAAATCTAGTTTTGTTAATGAGATTAATAGTCAAAAACCAATTTTTACCAATTTTTTTGCAACATTTTTGTCGAATATTAAATATATTCAATTTTAGAAGACCGTTATAAATAAAACCACAAAACTTAATTATTCGTCTTTCTTTTCCTTTTAGGCTATGATTTTCGCATTTTCAGAAATTAAAAAGACAGTTCAAATATTAATTTTTCATTTTTTCCGTCAGAAATCAGAGAACAGACTTTTTTTGATTCCATTTCTCAAGAATTCAAATAGGATAAAAAGAAATGCAAATCTAATTTAATGATGATTTTGAACACTCACTGGCTAAAAAAATGTACATAGGCAGGGTCCTGAGTATAAGGTTCGCGGCGGATTGTTTTGAATTCGACCTTTTAAATTCGACTCGTGTCGTAAATCCTTATTAACGAATCCAAGGCGAAGTGAAAATAGTTCTTCTTATATTTCAGTGATTTGACACTTTGGGTTTGTCTTTTCTTGCAATATTCGAGTGACTGGACACTTTTGTTTTTACAGATTTCCACAAATTTAGTTTTGTTTTTGATTGAATTTGTGGAATTTGCGGTGATTTATTCGATAAACAATATTAAATATTAAGTATTAGTTAATAAATAAGACGTTTGGAAAAAATCACATAATTAAGCTTAAGTCTTGCATTTTAAGAATATTATATTGTAACAATATTTTATCAACTTTCATCGCACAAAATCATAGCTCCTTATGGCTGAAACACAAACACGCTTCAGCTAGAATATTTGAAAATTTTATCAAAAAAGCATCAAACGCTTAATTTTGACAATCAAAATAATAAGTTGATCTTCAAGTATTTTAGGTTTTCCTTCGGTGCAAGGATTTACTCTTTGTTCGATTTTCCAGAATAATACTCAAAATGTTTTACTCCAATTATAGGATCTAAATTAGATTGAAATGTTGACATTAAACAGGGTTTTATTCAAATGGGAAACAATTATGTAAGATTTTAGTAAGGTACTGAGTTTAAAAGATGGTTTTAAACGATCTTACTTAAACTAAACTTTAAATTTAAGTAGTTTTCTAAATCCATATAAACAGTTCCATTTCAGGCATTATGGTTTATTTACTTTTTTTCAATAACTGTTTTATTTAGATGTGTTCAGATGTAGTGAAAAAAGTCTAACTCTTAAAATAGCTAAGTATTTAGAAAAAATAATGCTTGCTAAAAATGTTTGTTTTTAACTCTTGCGAGTAAAATTGACTGTAGAAAACGCGTAAGAATACATATTATTTCCATGAAGTTAGACAAAAATGAACACTCCAAATTTGTTTTAAATTAAAATCTTTAGATTTGTTAAAAATGTCAAAAAAATGTTCCTAAAAGTATTAATAACACCTAGAATCAAATGATGTGAAAAATGTCTGTCATTAAAGATCTCTAGAAGACTGTAATAGGAAACAATTTTGATATATTTTGGCAACTCTGTTGCTGCTGTCAAACGATGACAGCTTCAGTACAGCTGTCAAATAAATATAATTCCTTTTTCGCTGCCTTTTTTGGTGATCGATTCTCACTTCTGTAACGTCTTCAACATTGATTACATCCAACTCGAATTACAATATAAATCTTTAAATGCAACCATTTCCTATCATCTTTTATTTCGGGTACTAAATCTATCAAATTTAATATAGAACATTTATTTAAAATCACTAAATTATCAAAACTGTCGGTCTTACAAGGCAAATGAGATACAAGACAATTCATTTGTACGTGCAAACATTTCAATATTCATTCCTAAGTTCATTCATAAGAAACCTCACAATCAAAAGTTAAACTTAAAAGCTATGATTGCTGATTTCATCATCGAATTCTAACGACAGAAAAAAAGTACTTATATAAATCGGTAGTGCCGATGGTTTCTAAAGTTTTCTTTTACTCTAGCAATCTCTTCAAAATCTTCTAGAACCTGGTTATTATATAAATTGGTGGTATTCAAATTGTTGAAAAGTGGTTTGCTTCGCAGAAGTACCAAATTAGTTTAAAAGTGATAACAATTTTAGAAAAGTTAAGGGTACTAAAAAATGTCTTATGAATGAGTTTTAAATTTTATACCCGGTATAGTAAAAAGGTACCAGGTCCGGTGTAACTAATATGAAATATTAAATTTATTTATTAGAAGGTTTAGTTTTGCTTTTATTTCAATATTTCTAGCTTATTTAAAAAACGTAGTCTTCTTTAACCAAATTTAAAAAAAAGACACATTTTCATTGCTAAAACACTCTTCCTGACAACTTTTTGTGATCCATTAACTTCAACTTTCTGATTCCGGCGGCGTTTGAAACCCCAATTGTGCAACTAGCCTAAAATTCAGGTAGTAAATATTAAATGTACATCATTTAAAATATGTATAGATATTTCATCATTTAAAAACCTGTGACAAAATAAGACTATTGAGGACATAGTTCTATTAAGACGATATCATCGCCATGACTATAACTCTTAGGGGATGATTTTAAGAGAGATTCGTGATTTTAATGAAAAACATCAATAAGTCTAAAAGAAATACTAGTTTCAATGTGCAATGTTCAATGTACCGCGAACATTTTCTAAATACCCTTCACAATATTTACAATTCTACATGAAAAATTTAACTATAAAATTAACATTTTTTAAATTCTTAGAAGTTTAAAACAAACAACAGAATATTTACTTTAATTATTTTCAACACTATTATTTTGTAGTTTTAATAATCCATAATATTCGCCATCCAGTGATTTAAATTGAAGATGAGATCATTGTAGATAATTACATTAGTAAATATTTTTTAATTTATTGTTTAAACAAATGTCGTGCAAATTCCAATGATGTAAAATCATTGTATGCATTTTCATTCTCTGCCGTAGAAATATTTGCTTATATTTAAAGGGTATACAATTCATTTAATAACAATAAAGATAAAGCTCACTTTGTTTTACTGACTAAATATCTATGACAAGAAGAAGTTGTAACTTTAAATAAAATAACCTAAAATTGTCAACCCTTCAAAACTCTTAACAGATTTATCATTTCTGAAAATTGTTATTTCAATATTGTATTTGATAAAAACAAACACTTCCGGTTGTTACAAATTATTTAAAGGAAATATAGTTTTCATATATCAACAAAACAAATAAAACAACAACCAAACAACAAGAAAGAGATTAAATAAAAAATAATAATAATTTATAAATAGCCTTTTTCTTAACCTAGAAAAGAGATATTTTTACTAAGAAGTAAAACTATATCTATGTTAACACTGACTTACCTTAGACTACTTTTCCCATAAATAGCGTATTTGTTCTAATAAAAATAAGTCAAGTCATCTTAAGAGACAAAAAACTTATCATCCTGTCGATGATTTAATTATTTACTAATAGAAAAAGTTGCTTCTTTATATTTATTGTGTCTGCTGCATCAGAATCAGAAAAAAGAAAAAAATATCAGAAAAAAAACTTATACAACCTGCAGCAGAAAACACAAACTATAACTTAAGATATGCTATAGAAGTTGGCATAAACCATCGTCTGCACCACCGACCGGCATCACCATCGCACCACAAGTCAATTGCAATGCACCAACAACAACAACAACATAAACTCTTATAGACATGGAACAAAATTTTAGCCTATAAAAAGAAAAGTGGGCCAATGGAGTAAGTATCTCAAAGACGCGTCGCGTCTTCGTCTTCTTAAAGTTACATTCATTGCAAAAATCGGTTTGTTGCACAGGCTAGGCACACTGCGAATTACTTTGATAATTCAACTTGGTCTTAAGATCGAAATTCCTTAAAATCATATTTAGCAAATTCTAAAACAGAAACTTGTCCTATATCATAGAATCAATAGGAGGTTTCTTTAGCTGCATTCAATATTCTTACGAGTATAAGAACAGCCAATCCAGAATTACAGAAGTCTGTTCTTTTTCAAACTACCTTTACAATCGCTAACTATTGTCTTTCCTAAACGTTTAACGATTTAAAATTGTTACGATTTGTAACAATATAAAGTCATAATAGCCTTCCTAAACTCATTATTTAAGTTTTAAACAGTAGCGATATGTTACAATCCACAACTCAGCTCGAGAGGTGAGTTAAAAGTTTTCAACTGTCAAAATGAATGATTTATTTCCAAACAAATATTTTTTCTTACTTTATTATTAGTGTCAAATAGTAACGGTCTGTTACAATCCACAACTCAGCTAGAAAGGTGAGTAAAAGTTCTTCAACTGTCAAAATGAATGATTCATTTACAAACAAGTATTTTTTTTTTACTTTATTCATTTTGCGACTTAATGTTGATATTAGTAGTTTAACTGATCAACAATTTTAAACAATAGTCGTTCCTAAATTATTCTAACAAATGTCAATAATTCGTAATAATGACACTTGAACATATGGCTATTTGTTGTCAATTCTGGCGTCCCTCAGGGCAGCCACCTAGGTCCTATTTTATTTGTTTTATTTATTAACGACTTGGTTTCAAACTTAAAAAACTCGTCTGTCCTTATTTATGCTGATGACATTAAGCTTTTCAAAAGTATAAAATCCTCCTCTGACTGTTTATTATTACAAGAAGACTTAACAATATTTAGGGAATGGTGCAATAAAAACCGACTTGTTTTAAATGTTGACAAATGTAAAACTATGAGTTTTACACGTACAAAAATTCCGTTTTTGTACGACTATATGTTTGATTCTTGTCCGTTATGTAAAGTTTTTATGTTTTCTGACTTAGGTATTATTCTAGATCCCAAATTATCATTTTATGATCATTTAAGTTAAATAATTAAAAAAGCCAATAGGGTTCTTGGATTCATTAAAAGATTCGGTCGTGATTTTCGGGATCCTTATGTTCTTAAACTTCTATTTATTTCGTTTGTTAGACCAATTTTAGAATACGGCTGTGTGGTATGGTCACCTTATTACTCAATACATGTTTCAAGAATTGAAGCGATCCAAAAAAGGTTTCTGCGTTTCTGTCTTCGGTCTCTTCCATGGGCAAGGGAAAATCTATTTCCTCCTTATTCTCAAAGACTAGCTTTGATCAGCCTCCCTTCTTTGACTAACCACAGAAAGTATTTACAATTTTGTTTTATTATCGATATCATTACCATCAGTTCTAAGTAAATTAAATTTCAGTTTCAGTCGTGCAAGTTTAAGGCGACAGCAACCTATTATTCAAATATTTAGCAGATCAAACTATGGTGTATGTAGCCCTCTCAATCAGTTAATAACAATTTATAACGAATTTTATTTTTGTTTAGAATCTGTAAATGATAATATAAAATGTAAACAATTTAAACTTATGTTTTTCAACAATATTGTATAATAAATATAAATTATGATATTAGATATTATTAGATTATAAGAATTTTTCTAAATATTGTTAACGTTAGATTTTAACGAATTAAATAAATAATATTTGACAGATGAGTTGATTTTATATATGAATAAGTTTAAGAGAGTAGATATCAAAATTATCCACTAAGAACCTCATATTACAATAATTTTCGACCCCCAAATCTAAATATTTGTTTACTTTTTCTAAACAGCTGACATTTTTGTTTGAATTTTTGACAGTTATCTGAATTAAGCTATTCAACGCGTTCAATAAGGTAAGAAAAAATTGAACTCATATTCAAATCATTCAATAAGGTAACACGAGATTGAACTCAACCATTTTGAATAGCCCGCTACTTGGGTAGCTGTCACTTTAAAAGCACGTCACCTTTTGACATTTGTCAACTAAAAACTCCGTTTAACGCGTCAACAAATTGAATTTGTAAAAATCACTACAAAATTGATGCCACGTGTCACATGAGCAACGAAATAATCGCAATATTGAAAATAAGAGTTGATCTTAAATGGCCATCGAGATCCTTAAGACTTTTTCCATTGAGATCACGTGAAAGGTATGGGTGGCTATCGTGAATAACATTGAATTTTTTTATCTTCGAAACTTGAAAAAATAGAAATGTCAAAACTATCACATAGAACTTCTGTTTGCAAGGGACCTGAACTGTCAAAGTTCACATTAGATGAAAGCTAACAAAGAAAAGTAGAAAATGAAAGGTATTTCTTAATTTCGACGATGATAAAAAATCAAAGAGACGTTTAATTGTCGATAGCCCCAAAGGTCTATGTCAAAGCTTCACTATCGAAGAAGATCTTTAAGATGCAATTCGTAAAGTTATCGACGACATATAGTTAAAAAGGTGTTGTTTTTTCATGGGAGGGTTTGTTGTCCATTTTTAATGACCAACTTCCCTTTTGGAATGAAAAAGCACATCCATTAATGATTCTTTAAAACTACTCGTTTTTTTTTTAATATAAATTTGAAACCTTTTATCGGAAAATCATAGAAAACAAATAAAAAATAAAAGCTCTGGAAAAGTAGAACCCAATGAAGGGAACCGCAGTGTAGATTCCTCAAACTCTACTATTTGATGCTGTTCACAATTTCAGCCATCCATTCAGTCCTCTGCTTTTTATTAAAAGTAAAATAATGGAAAAAAAGCTGAAAAAAAGTAAAAAGGAAAGACATCACTTTTCAGATGGTCTTACCATCATCATTATGGCCAAGATCATGGACGGACATCACCATCACCATCATCGTCTTCATCTTTGTTGTTGTTGTTGTTGTCATAGTCCAATGCCATCTTTTCGCGTGGTATACATATGTATATAGATAGAGTTCTGTTTAAGCTACTGCTACTGGTGCGGGATGCGGCTGCTGCGAGGAATTGGCGTAAGCCCGGTAGACTTTTTGCTGTTTTTGCTCTTCTGTGCGGTGATTTTGAAAAATGCGTACAACACTTGCTGCTTGGCGTAAAGTATCTCTAAGATACGAGTAGTAGCCTCTCTATCAAGGTTGTTAGACGAATGTAGAAGACATTCCAATCGCCATCGTCGCTAGTCGTAGTGCAGACACCTTTAAGAAAGTTTTACTACAACTTTTTGTGTCTTGTGGCTGGGTCTTATTTCTTCTGGATGTATAAACTTCATCTATAAAGGTAGGAGCTAGGTATATAGATAGGTTTTCCTTCTTTAAGTGTGTTTTGTGAATTGGATTCGCTTTTGGATTTAATACCTTTATGGAAAAAGTAAAGTGTAAAGAGAGAAGGAGAGAGAGAGAGGATTAAAAAAAGAGAAACGTTTTTTTGTTTTTGTTGTTCATTTCTAAGCCAAGACCATCGAGGAACGTTAAAACGACAAAAAGACCAAAGCAAGAAAAACCTTGTTTATTCTGTAATCTTTTGCCTCTCTCTCCTAATTGACCAAAAAGACAATTCTTTTGAGGCATTTTATGGTTCGATGATTATTTTATTGCGAAAAACATACATTCATGTGGCCGAAGAGTGCGAAATGAGAAAAATGAGGTCTTGAAATGGAATTTCCTGCCAACTCTTCCCCTTGCCTCTCGTGTTCTGTATCTATATATTCTGATGCAGCCCAATTTTCCTTTGTCACGATAAAAGGTGTGCCTTTTCTGCCTCATTCTATATATTTTATAGGGTAGCCCCAAGGTATGAAATCTCAAGGCTTGATCCTTTTTTTTTTGTTTGCTGGCCCGTGATTAGAATTATTATGAAGGCATTTTATTGCGAGAAAGATACACACAGATATTTTATTCTTATTCTTATTTATTTTGCATTTTGTTTATTTTATTTTTGGTTCTAAGAAATCTTTTGTATTAAGTTGCATAGTTGATGGGGTTTTTGTTGCAGTTACTACTGCTTCTTGAGGCTTTGGCTCTGGACTCTGGTGTCTATCTAAATTGTTATTTATTATAAAATTGGCGTAAGGTATAAGTGCAAAGATATTTTTGTTTTATTTTTATTTTTGTGAATTTTTGTAGTTTTGTTGCAAATGTACATTTTTTAAACCACGAGTTCTGGACTGGACGCTGCTGGTGTCTTGAATTATTGCAGCTACTGTATGGATATGGAATATTGGAGATAATATATTTAGCCATAGTTTGATGTTGACGATGATGATGATGGTGGTGGAGGAGGAGGAGGAGGAGGAGGAGTAAGAGTATAAGAGGTTTTAGGAATTACAAGAAGTTTATGGCAAGGAATTTGCAATAAATTTGATTGGTAAATTTATTGTCTTCTAGTAATGGAGACAATATTAATTTGATTGGATTGAGGAAGGCGGTTTACTGACATTGATTGGTTTATTATACAATCAATTTATTTTACAAAAAAAAAAAACAAAACAATAAATAAATAAGAAATAGTAATGGACTTGTGAATTCTTTTACTTATTGTTATTTGCTTGTTACAAGCAAGTTTGTTAACAGTGAGTTCTAGTTAACTGAAACTTATTTTTTGTATTTGAAATACAAAATAGGTAAGATGAGGCACGACATTTTAAACCTTTACTACGTACTTTGATAAAAGCTGAGTTAAGAGCATTTATTTAGACATTCACATACATTTTTTCTATAACGAGGAAAAGAATAAACATTATGAAAAGTAAACGGTGACTTTTTAAGAGCTTGAAAACTTAAAAAAAAAAAAAAACGCATAAAATTTGCAAAATCTCATCGATTCTTTATTTGAAACGTTAGATTGGTCCATGACATTTACTTTTTGAAGATAATTTCATTTAAATGTTGACTGCGGCTGCGTCTTAGGTGGTCCATTCGGAAAGTCCAATTTTGGGTAACTTTTTCGAGCATTTCGGCCGGAATAGCCCGAATTTCTTCGGAAATGTTGTCTTCCAAAGCTGGAATAGTTGCTGGCTTATTTGTGTAGACTTTAGACTTGACGTAGCACCACAAAAAATAGTCTAAAGGCGTCAAATCGCATGATCTTGGTGGCCAACTTACCGGTCCATTCCTTGAGATGAATTGTTCTCCGAAGTTTTCCCTCAAAATGGCCATAGAATCGCGAGCTGTGTGGCATGTAGCGCCATCTTGTTGAAACCACATGTCAACCAAGTTCAGTTCTTCCATTTTTGGCAACAAAAAGTTGTTAGCATTGAACGATAGCGATCGCCATTCACCGTAACGTTGCGTCCAACAGCATCTTTGAAAAAATACGGTCCAATGATTCCACCAGCGTACAAACCACACCAAACAGTGCATTTTTCGGGATGCATGGGCAGTTCTTGAACGGCTTCTGGTTGCTCTTCACTCCAAATGCGGCAATTTTGCTTATTTACGTAGCCACTCAACCAGAAATGAGCCTCATCGCTGAACAAAATTTGTCGATAAAAAAGCGGATTTTCTGCCAACTTTTCTAGGGCCCATTCACTGAAAATTCGACGTTGTGACAGATCGTTCGGCTTCAGTTCTTGCACGAGCTGTATTTTATACGGTTTTACACCAAGATCTTTGCGTAAAATCTTCCATGTGGTCGAATAACACAAACCCAATTGCTGCGAACGGCGACGAATCGCCATTTCACGGTCTTCAGCAACACTCTCAGAAACAGACGCAATATTCTCTTCTGTACGCACTGTACGCATTCGTGTGGTTGGTTTAATGTCCAATAAAGTAAACTGAGTGCGAAACTTGGTCACAATCGCATTAATTGTTTGCTCACTTGGTCGAGTATGTAGACCATAAATCGGACGTAAAGCGCGAAACACATTTCGAACCGAACACTGATTTTGGTAATAAAATTCAATGATTTGCAAGCGTTGCTCGTTAGTAAGTCTATTCATGATGAAATGTCAAAGCATACTGAGCATCTTTCTCTTTGACACCATGTCTGAAATCCCACGTGATCTGTCAAATACTAATGCATGAAAATCCTAACCTCAAAAAAATCACACTTTATAACTTCACTTCTATAAAAAATATTTGCACGAACCTATAAAAGTTAGTTTAGAGTTTCTTAAAAGCTTTTATGTCTCCTAAAAAATATAAATCGTATTGGAAGATGCAATGCAAAAAACAACAAAATCAAAATATTTGTTTTGTTTCTTAATAATTCGTACGGAAAAAATTATAGATTTTGACAACTAGTGTTGTTGTTGTGTTTTGAGTAAGGTTTCTGAAATTTACAATTAGATTATTAAAAACTATAAAAATGACTTAAATATGACAGAAACAAATTAAATTTTCACAAAAACCATTCCTCATAAATTTTCTTGATTTTTTTGTATTGTATGATACATCTCCTGGTGGTCTGCTAATGGTTATTTATTGATTTTATTTTTGTTGAACTCTATATCTAACACATTTATAGTCTTCACAATTATAAGTTTGCTCATTAGCTCAAACATTTCCACCAAAGCCTCTTATTTTAAAGCCATAGTTATATTCTATCACTAGGCCAACAATGTGGACAATTTTCTTTATTGTTGAAAATAAATTTCTGTTAAGTAGGAATAAAGTTAAGGTTTAATTATTTCCTCACATTATGTTGTAGAAAGAGAATGTTTTTCAAGTTATATTTGCATTAAAATCAATTGACTTGATCTCATTGCACCTTAACTAAATGAATCAGTTATTTTATACGATCAACAAAATTTGTTTCACTTATTTTATTTTGTTTCAATTTAGTTTAATGATTTAGTCAAGGACATATTGAACTGGTTACCAATTATGATTGGTTGATTACTCATTTTATATTAAATTTCCATACTAAATAATTCCTAATATGATTCATGGTCTTTGTCACATCTCACGTACAAAAAGGTTCAGTAAATTGCACAATAAAATATCAGATTTTATTAATTTTATTGTTATTTACTTAAAATATAAATTTATATTAATTCTTTCTCTTTGATGACCGGTTAAACAAATAAAGTTTAACCCTTGGTTTATGATTCTTTGTCACATTTAGTGGTTAGACCAAAAATTCCAGGTGCATTTTTATTGTTATTCCATTTAAATTGACTTTAAAGCACAACACACCTAGTGACACCTATTATAAACAAAAATGATAATCAAACAGATCTTACATAAATATCAACTTTGTATGTTTAGGTTTGCGGATAATAGGACTTACTTAAGGTTTCGCTACAGATCAGAAGGGATCTGGGCCTCAACCAACATGCGTGTCCAGCCAGCTCGGTCCCTAGCTAGCTGTCTCCAGTTAACTAGGTCAGTGACGCTGTACAACCCGTACAGTTCGTCGTTATATCTTCTCCTGCATTCTCCATCTATGCGTACGGGACCAAAAATCACCCGAAGAATTTTTCTCTCGAAGAATCCTAAGACGCTCTCTTCTTTTTTTGAAAGGATCCAGGCCTCAGCGCCATAAATGAGAACCGGGATGATGAGTGTCTTATAGATGGTGATTTTAGATGCTCGAGAGAGGACTTTACTTCTCAATTGCCTTCTAAGTCCAAAGAAGCAGCGATTTGCTAGAGTATTCTTCCTTTGATTTCAGCGCTGGTGTCGTTGTCTGCATTGATAGCGGTGCCTAGGTAGACAAAGTCCTTAACTACCTCAAAGTTATAGCTGTCCATGGTGACGTTTTATCCAATACGTCGTTGTTCAATGTCCTTTTTTTATGATAGCATATACTTGGTCTTGCCCTCATTGACCACTAAACCCATCTTCTTCGCTTCCGCGCAATGCTCAAAAACGCTCCACTGACATCACGCTTTGATCTTCCAATTATGTCAATATTATCTGCGTATTCCAGTAATTGGATGGACCTTTGGAAGATTGTGCCTCTAGTGTTGATGGTTGAGTTTTGCACAATTCTTTCCAGAACGATATTAAAGAAGTCGCATGACAGTGCATCGTCTTGTCGAAAACCTTTTTTGACATCAAATGCATCGGTGAGATCTTTTCCGACCTTGATAGAGCAGCGTGCATTCTGCATCGTCATTCTGCACAAACGGATAAGTTTGACAGGGATGCCAAAACTAGACATTGCTCGGTAGAACTCTTCCCTATAGTTGCTGTCATACGCGGCTTTAAAATCGATAAAGAGATGGTGGGTATTGGTTTGAAGCTCCTGGGTTTTTTCCAAGATCTTCCGTAGTGTGAATATTTGATCGATAGTGGACTTTCCTGGTCTGAAGCTACAGTGATAAGGACCAATCAGGTTGTTGACGAACGGCTTCAGATGTTCACATAATACGGCAGAAAGAATCTTATACGCAATGTTCAGGAGATTGATGCCGCTGAAGTTGGTGCAATTAGAGGGTCTCCTTTCTTATGTATTTGACAAACTATGCTGAGATTCCACTCATCGGGCAAGCTTTCTTCGGGCCATATTTTGCAGATGAGTTGATGCATGCTCCCTACCAAGGCATATCCTACTGCTTTAAATAGCTCGGTAGCGATGCCGTCAGCTTCAGCAGCTTTGTTTGACTTCAGTTTAGATATAGCTTTTTCACTTCGTCAAGGTTGGGTAGACGGAATTGTTGATCTGCGTTGCCTAGGTTGAGTGGTTCTATCTCCCTTGCAGAGGAATTGGGTTCGCCATTGCCGTTATTTAATTTGGAGAAATGGTCTTTCCATATTCTAAACATAGACTGCGGTTCTACTACAGTGTTCCCCTGATCGTCCTTACAGGCTTCGGTTCGTGGCTGGTACCCTTGGGAGTTTTTTTTTACCTTTTGTTAAAATTTAAGAACCTCATTCCTGTTGTGACATCCCTATATTTCCTCGATCGCTGGTCCTTCTGTACAGCTCCGTTTTGTATACATCTTGTTTCGCTGCGTGCGCTTGCCGGCATTCGTCGTCAAACCAGGGGTTTCGCTGTTGTGGCCGTGTGAAGCCTAGAACTTCTGATGGCTGCAAGGCAATGTTGCCACTGGTTTTCAATGCTTAATGCAGGCAGCATAGGACTTAAGAGGTTACTAGGGACTCGATCGGAAAAGGACATGGCAGTCTCTTGCGATTGTAGCCGTTTAACGTTGACTCTTTTCACAGTACTTCCTTGTTTTGGCTTGGACCGGGATATCCGTAGCCGTACCTTGGCTATAACGAGGTAGTGGTCCGAGTCAATGTTGCTCCCTCGGAATATTCGGATATCCTGTATACTGGAGAAGTGTCGCACTTCGATCGCAATGTGGTCAATCTGGTCGACAGTTTATTGATCAGGAGATTCCCATGTCCCCTTGTGGATATTAAGATAGGTGAACAGCGTACTAGCTACCAGAACGTCTCGCCCCGCAGCGAAATCGATTAGCCTGAATCCGTTGTCGGAGGTGGTGTCGTGCAGGCTGTATCTCCCGATTATCCCACCAAAGATGTCTTCTCTTCCTAGCTTGGCATTAAAATCTCCTAAGACAATTTTAATGTCATAGCCAGGGCACTGCTCACATGTCTTGTCCAAAAGCTCGAAGAATATGTCTTTGGTGTCTTCATCTTTCTCCTCTGGTGGGGCATGCGCGCATATAAGGCTTATGTTGGCGAATTTAACCTTGATGCGGATTGTCGTGATGCGTGGATAAAACGACCTCAACGTTATAATGATATGTCAAACTTATTGCATTTTGGATAAGGCTAAGTTTACACTTTACAGAAAACTAATTTTAACAAATTAGTTGAACAATTGTTTTGTTGAATTGAACATGAACTACTTAGAGGCTTCGCACGGCGCAAGTTTCCTTACAAAGACGTTTCAAAATATAAAGGAATACAAAAGTAAAATTATAGAAATTTCATAATTATCGCATGTCATCTGTAAATTTAAAGATTTTGTGCAATATTTTCCTACATGCACGAATGTAAACTCTTACAATATCAAAGCTTGTACTTGTGCACATTTCAAAGCTTACGTAATATTAACTAATTTTTTTGGTTTTTATACGTCAAAACGAAAGATGTGTGTCTTTTGCAATTGAAAATCTTCCAAAAGAAATAAATTCAACTAACTTTTCAGTGTTAGTTCGATAAAAGTGGTGGCGAAAATTGTTTAATGTTAAATGAATTAACACCAAGGTTATTGTCTTTTTAAATGCTTATCAAACGAAACGCGATATGACAGACACATTTAAGAAAGTTTCATCTATCATAAAACAAAATAAATTTTTTGTATAAAAATAAAAACTTCTCAATTTTCAACAACACTTGAAAAAAAATCTTAAACATAAAAAAAACACCCACACCTGGAGTGTCAAAAGGTTAATCGTGCACAAATCATTTGTTTAAGAACTCAAAAACCACCACTATCAGACAAAAAAAATCAATCTTTACCTTAAAAAACAAAACTTGTTATCTAAAACATTAGTGTAAGCTATTTCCTTTAACAAAATTCAATAACTCAACAAGACACAAGAGTTCTATACTTTAGATTCTTTCAAGATCTTATAGTTATAAAAGGTTGTAGGTACTACTTCATAATTTTTCTAATCCTATTATAACCACCTACAAAATTGTTGTTTTTTTTAAACAATTTATTCATTAATCTTTTTAAAGCGTTTAAACCAAAAACAAGGCACGAAAAACAACTTTAAACAACAAACAATAGCAACAACAATATCAACTTCAACTTCAACTCCTGTGTTAATCTCTCCACTTCACATCAATCATGCAAATGGTTGTACCATAATAATTATCCAACTGTCATTTACACGGCACGTCGCGTCGACTACGTTGTCGTGCGTTCTTGATCGGCGCAAAGAAAATATTTCCTCATAACAATGTGACTGTCATTAATGCAAAGGATCGATTTATTTTTGCTCTTACTTCTCTACAATTAACTGCTGTCACATTTTGTTTTTCAATTTTAATATCTAAAGTACATTTACTATGAGCGATGTTGGAGGTAGATTTGTTTTATTAGATGTTAAAAATTATATCAACATGAATTTAATCAAAATCACGAACAAGAAGAAAAAAAAACAACAGAATCAAGATTTCAAAACAAGACAAAGCCACATTTATCTTGAGCAAATAAATATAAAAAATAAAAAACAATTAAAATCATGAATTATGTAAATAACACACGCGTTCTACTCAAGTGTGTTCTAAATTACTACCTTACCTACCTTTTCTAACCTATGGAACATGGATGCTAGAGCAAGTTCTCTAAACGCCAACAAGAACAACAAAAAACCAGTGTAACAACATTTTATGCTGAATTGTTACTTATTCTCCTCAAGGCCGGATACAAGTTGAAAAATCTTCTATACCTATATATATATGAACCTTTAACTGCCAACAACCTATCTAACAACGTAAAGGTTCTTATATTCTTATATTCCAGGAGAAGTTTGAGAGACTTGAGGCAGTTTGGTGAAATAAAATCGAACATGCAATAAAAGACAATATCACATATATCTCTCCTTGTATTACACAAACAAATGCCAAAGGTAAGAACTTGAAATATAGAACAGAACTAAAATGAACTGGAAACAACCAAAGTTCCAATGCCTTCTCTCTAGACTTGACTCTAGCAAAAGTTGGCTAGTATACTTTAAGTGGTCGTAAGGCAAATTTTTCAATCATAACAAAGAAATGGGGCTTTTTTGTAAAACATGAAAATGTGAACTGCCCACAATTTTCTGAAAAGTCTAATTATATTGACATTTGAAATCTGACAGCTGTCAAATTGGTCTACTATGATTTATTCCTTCCATAAAATAACACTAATGATTTTTAATTAATTTTTGTATTTCTCTTTGATTTTAATTGTTATTTTAGACACAATTTATATGTACACTTACTCAAGGTTGACAACTTTACTTTCTCTTCTTCGTCGTCGGCGTCGTCGTTGGTGCATGTCGCATCGTCAATCGTTGTCTACCCTTTTGTCATTGCAAATTCTATTCTAATGACATTGGTTATGTCAACTTTACTTTACACTTATGTGAATATGGTACACAAAGTGTAGAATTAATGTTTATTTCAATATTAGCACATTGACAGTACAAAGAGCTACCAATGTTTAAATATGAAAATAAGGAAATGACAGATCACCATCAGATCATGAATGACACTTATTTTCATTTTCTTCATTATAATTTTTTTTTTCACTTGCGTCTGTCGTGCATACAAGGAGAGTTTCATCATCAATATGGCGGCAGTCGGTGGCGGTGTTCGTTGGGTATGAAAAATGATGCGTTTTAGCTAAATTTAGAAAAGAGATGTTGTGTCGTTTCATTTCGTTTTGTGTTATTTGTGTGCTACTGCAAGCTGCTACTTAATTTATGCATTTTAGTCATGAAATTTTCACCTGAAAATGCATAAATAAATAAAAGAAAATGAGCACACTTGGCAAGGGTATATACGTCGAGTATATTGTTGTTGATATTAACAAAACAACAACACCAACAAACTGCTAAAATGCAAAGTGGAGACTTGATCAAAATCCGATCACGCGATCAAAAGAAAAAAAAATAAACAAACTAATTGCACAAATTTGTGATGAAAAATATATTATGTACAATGTACATAGCGCTTCTATACCTAGACTCAAAAAAAGTATTACTTTTAATGATTTTTTAAATAATTTTTATATTTTTCATTTATTAATTTATTAATGAGAGTTTTTATATTGTTTTTGACGTGACGTCTTGGATGATGATGTCGATGTTGACTGGAGTGTGGAGATTGTAGAGATGCACGAGAGGAATGTGGTATTTCCAATATATTTTTACTTTTATTGAATGAGAGGATTTTAATGATAGTAAACTTTTATGGGAATGGAAATTTTTTATGAAATTATATTTATGACGTAAAGTGAATAATTTTAAGCGTTGTACTTGTAGTTGATTTGGGATTTTTCATAAAAAGAAGATGAAAAGCATTGAAAGGTTAACTTTGTGGTAGTTTATTCTTTAATATATTAAACCATGAATAATTCTTTGTTCGATGCCATCAACTTGAGATGTGAGTCAATCCAGTTAAAAAAAATACATGGTTTTTATGGTTAATAAACAGAAAGAAAACATTTTAAAGAACTTTGAACTACTAAAATTTTATTTTTAAAGGCAAAGAAAACCCAGCGGGCACATCACTTACATGTTTTTTATTTCACATTTCAGTTGTCATCTGACTGCTTTATGTGACTTGAACTTCACATTTGACATTGAAAGAAAACCTTTACTTTGAAATCCAAAAAATGGAGAAATTTAAAACCCCTAAGAAACTACAAATGCCTCAAACATAAGTCTTCTGGTACAAAATTCATAAGCCAAAAATTTGCAACTTCCAAACGATACCTTAATCAAAACTACAAGCTTTGTTTTGTGTATTTTTGTGATAGGGATTTGGCATTTTGTGAAATATGTGGCGTTTTCTTTTTTAAGTTAAGAGCTGAGCACTGAGCAGAGTATGAGCGAACAGAGTAGAGTTCTGAGCAGAGTATGTTCAGAGCTCTCTGATTTAATTATGAAAAAATTTGGGCACTAAACTGTCATGATTTTGATATATTGGTTTCTTGACGTGTGTTTGCAGGTTTTTAAAATTTTCTTTAATCAAATTAATTAAAAAAACAGTCCATTTGACGCATGAAATAAATTAGTTTGTTTTCTAAATCATCTTACGTACCTTCTGCACTAGAGCGACCAGCCTCTTCCGCCATTTTTATTGTTTTGACGATGATTTTTTTTAATTTTCAAATTGTTTGTGTTCAGCATTTTACTCCGTTTACTCTGTTATTTTATTCTAAGGTTATAGAACGTGCTCTGAACATGTTCAGATCTAAAAAAGAAACACGAATTTGAAGCTCTGAACGATGAACGAGCTAAAAAAGAAACATAATTATTTTCTTGACAGCTCTCTTCTGAATTAAAAAAGAAAAACGCCGATGGATTAGACATTTGAATTTTTGGTTTGGGTCCTTTTGGAACTGTCATATTACTAGTTTATTTCTTTTTAAATGAACTATAGTGTTCCGCTCAATGTAAACGAACATAAAGCAATGACATTTACTGTTTCAACACAATAGTACGAAACTTGATGGTGCAAGTATGCAAATACTATGTTTAAAACAATTGTAACAAACTATTAATAATTTATTAAATAACAATCAATTAAAAACAACATTAAAAACAAAAGTTGCAAGAAGAAGAAATTACAATAATTACAAAAAAGTTACCTAATTACAAAAAAGTTACCTCAGTTCAAATTTGAAAAATATTCAAAACAAAGTTGATGAAACCTTCTATGTTCGATTCCAGACCTCATGTGACTGGGAAGGATTATTCCAAAGTCTGACAGCATAAACGAAAAATTGCCTCCGTGATGTCAAACAGGTAAACTTGGGGGAGTGCAACAAGGTAAAACGATTTGAGGAGCAAAAATCAAGCTCATTAAGCAAACAATACCGATATTTAAAAAGCTTCCAAGTTGCAATTTAAAAGTTGATGAGCCTGAGACGAGACGTGATCGTATCTTTGGAGGTTGAAAACAAACCGAGCAATTGCATTGAATGCTGCCTTTAGCTTACGAAGCGAGTTGGAGTCAGGGTCTACAAAAATCTCACACCCATACGTTACTATTGGTATATGATAAGTGATTTAACCAGCTTTAATTTAGCTTGAGTAGACAGAATTGAGCTAGTTACAGATAGTCCTTGGAGTGAAGCATACATTTTGGAGATCGATATGGGTGGCCCACGTTACCGTACTGTTGAAAGTTATACCTAGGTTTTTTGGATTTGTGACATATTCGATTTGGCAGGCGTTTAAGTAAAGGGGTGACAAATTTTCAAGGTGGGGTTTATTTATACATATTGGAATAGCTTTTGTTTTTTCTGGATTAAGTACAAGTTCATTCCAAGTTGACCAATCGAATATTGAGCATAAATCAATGTTCATTTTTTCTATCGCATCTTCAATCATACCGATAGAAAAGCTTATATATGATTGTACATCATCAGCGTAGATGTGAAACTGGAAGTAAGATAAAACATATGGCAAATCATTAATAAACATAGAGAACAGTAAAGGACCAAGGATAGATCCTTGAGGAACACCTATATTGACAGGAAGAAACGAAGACATTTTACCGTTACACAATACGGCTTGCATACGATTAGTCAAGTACGAATAAATAAGATTTTTGGTTGTGTCAGAAAAATTGAAATAAGTTGTCAGTTTATCACAGCAATCAAATGCTTTAAAAAAGTCAAGTAGGGTTATGACAGTTGTATAATTATAGTCTAAATCTTGTCTTATATCTTCAGAAACTTTTAAAAGGACTGATATGCAGCTGTATCCAGATCTAAATCCCGATTGGAGAGGGTTAAGAAGACGTGTATCTTCAATATAATTTTTCTATTTTCTTTCCTCGTTTAGGGATGGGTATAACTTTAGATTTTTTCCAGGAGGTGGGATAGATGGAGGTCATTATGATGGTGTTAAAAATGTGGGTTATGTGAGGAAGTATGAAAGGAAGGATTTTAAAAAAGCCTGGGTGTATGTTGTCAAGTCCAGTCGATTTGGATTTAATAGAAAATATTGCTTTACCTACTTGATATTCATCTACTGAACAAACAGAAAAAGCATTGACTCCATCGTTTTCCGAAACACCAGATTCCCAGTTTGGAATTGGGTTGGCGAGTAGAGAACTTTCGATTTAACTCCTCTAAATCAATGTTGTCATCGGAAATAGAAGAATTTCCTCTTAAACCAATACTCTTAACTTCTTTTCAAAGATCGTTGAGCATTAATGATTTCAAGAGAAAGCTAGGGACGCGATCTAATATTAATGGAAACGTGTTTATTAAAAAGATAAGTAATTGCAACAGTAAGACATTCAATTTGATAATCAACGTTTGATGTTGCAAAAATTGAGTACAAATCAATAGATGAGCAATCACTTAATAAAGATTCGACATTTATGTTACTAAAATCACGATACTCAAGGTATTGCGGAGATTCGTTTTCAAGATATAAATCAAAAGTTGCAAAAACCAGATCATGATATGAAAACACTGGGACGGATAGCTGACTAGAACATTTAACAAAGCTAACATCGCTTACAAGGAAAACATCAAAAATGGAAGGGACACAGCCAGGCTTAAAATGTATTGGTTCAATATTATTCACAAAAGAGAGCGCCAGAGAATTAATTGAATTCTAGATGTCACTTAGACTCTTATCTTATGTTATAAAGTTTGTCAACAAAGTAAAAGTGTATTAAGCAAATTAAATGTCTTGTTTTAATAAAAGTGCAATGAAACCCAAAGAAATGTTATAACTAAAAAGTTACAAATGCTTTTAATTTAGCAGACACGATTTAGCTGCCACTATGTCGCTGTTAATTTATTTTCGTAAATTAAAATTTGTGCCTAACTGCAAAAGACTGCGACAGCGACTCCATTGTGTGCAGCCAGTTGGATGTTTTTATTGATACCATTCAATCAGATTTTTCTTTACATTTAACTATTAAGGGCTTTGCGCATGAGAGCGAACAGCGAATAGACGAAAAAACGTGATTTTACACATTTCAAAAAGTCGTTTTCAAACAAAAACACATTTCAATTATAAGAAACCAATTGTCACTAATGTTAGGATAATAAAATTAGTATTTTGTTCTCTTAAGTAAGAAAATTTTGTAAAAACAATTTGTTAGTAACGAATTGCGCTGAGGTTGCTACGAACTGTCAAACTCTATTCGCGTTCCACATATCATCCACACTGCAACGAATAAATTGTTCGCACCCAACTTAACCTAGAAATTATACCACTTTTGTTTTATTTCTGTGTGAAAGATCATGGCTGAGGAAAATATGGAGAAAATGGTAATTCAATTCGTCGCTGTCTGCAGCTAGAAATAAAGCAGTATTCACATGAGCGCTACCAACGAACGACGAATGAATTTGTATACGTTTGAAGACATATTTCCTCACAAATTCTTTACAAAACGATAGCAATGTAGTATCTATTTGATTTATGATGCATACTTCTACTTTTCAATATCATATATTAATAAATTTAAGAAAATAATTTATTCGTCACGAAAAAAAATTGTAGTTGATACGAACTGTCAAACTTTATTCGCGTTCCACATTATCCACACTCGCAACGAATAAAATAATCGCACGTACTAAACCTAAGAAATTTATTCTTGTTTTGGTTTCGGTTGTCAATTGTGTTTGGCTCATTGTCAAACTTCATTCGCGACGAGTTAAAAACTCTCAATGAAAAGAAATGTTAAAATCAAGGAATATTTGTTCATTCGTTGGTCGTTGGTCGTGCTCATGTGAATAGTTCTTAAAGCCCATGTGAAAGAAAAGTCAAAATATGCGAACATCCACAGTTCGCAGTTCGTAGTTCATGTGCAAGATGCTTTAGAGTGTTGAATGTTTCGCAAGTTCTGTTTGTTTGGTATATTTGCCAAAATTTTAACGAAAATCTACGAATTATAAAGAAATGTATACCTACACAAAAATTATTATTATTATTTGAAATGGTTTTTCAATATATTTTACTAAATTTCTGGATGAAAAGAGGGTTTAATGTCTTTCAATCAGTAATGGAGTTATTGAAAAGAAATAATATAAATGGGTTGATTAAACAATTCATAATGTAGACTTATTTCTAATGCATTTTAAAGGCCACAATTTTTAGGGGTTCAAAATTGAAATTAATTTTAAGTAATAAGAAAATTGGTAGTTCCCTTGTCATGGTGGTAAGTGCGTTAGACTGTCATGCTAAAGGTCTTGGGTTTGATCACTGCCTACGCCATCTAGAGTTTTTTTTGCACAGATACTACTTCTTGTGAGAAATTGACAAATTCTTCAAGAGTATGAAACTGTCATGAAAGTGATGAAGTCATGAAAAGTGATTTCTCAAACGTTCGGATTCAGCTCAAAACTGTAAGTCCCTCCATTTCTGACAATATTACTCGCAGAATTGGTTGAGAGTTGTAAGTCATTAGACCCTAGTTCCTAAGGTCTGTTGCACTCCCCAATTTTAATAAGAAAATTGTAATAAAAGGATAAGAATAAGGTTATTATAGAAATAGAAATTACAAAATTGGATCATTTTCATCGTAATATTTATTTCTAATCAATATAATCAAAGTCTTTCACAAATTAACATCTTTATACACGATTTATTTATTTCTCAAGTTTCTCATACTAAAAATTGTGTCTACAATTGATTTTATGAGGTGTGTCGTTTTATCAAAACCTGAGTAAATTTTCTATTTTTTATTTAAACTTTGTTTTTAAACCATCTTTTGTCTTGTTTTTACAGTTACTAATACAAAACTATAGTTTTCTTGATCTAGGCATAATTTCAATAAAATTTCTTTAATTATGTAACTTTGTGCTTCTATAAAAGTCTATATGTCATTTTTTTCTAAATAAATTATAGTCAAAACAAACACACCATAATTTGCATATCAATTATTATTTTTGTCACATAAACAAGTGATTAAGATGTGATTTAAATTCCAAAGTTGGATTTATTCTGAAAAGCTTTTTTATTGAATTTTTATTAGTCAAATGAATCAAATGAAAAATTTTCACTTATGTATTTATATTTACGGCATTAAAATACGACATAGTGAAAACCATTTGAATTCTCTGTCAAAGTCTATAGTAAATATTTATGCATTTTAAATTTTAAACATATAAATAATATGACTTTTCATTTTTTAAGACACACCTCTCTTGTTTTAAGGTATGGAAATAAGTTAGCTTTTGGTCATTTATCATAACAAATTTTTTCGTTTCTTTTTTGTTTGAAATCTTAAAATTTTGATGCGAGAAACTGGCGTCGAAGATGCGATCATCATCTTCATCTTATTGCAGAATCATCGAATAAGACGATAAATATTTTCCCTCCAATTATGGAAACAAAGCAATCACCAAATATGATGTCGAAAAAGTTTGCCAAATTTGTCAGTGACATTTATGTCAAAAGAAAAAGATGACGCCACCCTTCTTTGTGGTGGAAATGAACTTTTGACTTTTGTTGTCTATACGAAGAGTTTTTGCGTGTAGTCTTTTCTTATTGTTTGTCTATTGATCTAAACCTGCCTACGCTTTCCTGTACTTTATGTACTTATACAACCCGTAAAGTCCTAAGGCCATATCTGGCTCATAAGTCAAATTGTCATTACATGGCTTGTATTAATGTTTTTTATTTTTTATTTGCTGTCTTCTATTGTCAACATCAGTGGGCAATTTGACGACGACGACAACGACAACGACGACGGAGAACGACAATGACGCCGTCAACTATGAGGAACCACAAGAGTGGTTGAGGGCGCACGTACTTTTTATTATTTTTTCCCGAAACGCGACACGATAAAAAAACGACATGAAACACAAGGCAGCTAACACGACTTTTTTATGAATTTATAATATTTTATGTATTATTTTTTTTTTTGCTGCTTAAAGTGTGGATTATAAAACCTCGGCTTAAAAGTTGGGGGCCTAGCAATACACTCGTATTCTAGCTTGGGTTGGGTTTTTATTATTAGATTTAGATCTGCGCGCATGTTTTCATGTTCAAGAGACACTTGGAAAAGCCTTTGTAGAGGCAGGGACAGCAGAGAACAGCTCAAGCTCTAGGAATAAAAAAGGTTCTTGTAAATAGAAATACTTACTTAAGAATCTACACGTGACTTGCTATTGGCAATAATTAACATGGTTAACTTTATTATTGATTGATAATAATGGGTCGGGTTTTGCGAGTATTGAAAATGGGAGCGACAATTGAAAATACAATAAGCATAAATGTGTACTTATGAATATTTGTTTCTTTAATACTGTGTTTTATTTTTTTTGCAAGGTCTTTAGTAATAAAATGATAAATTGAGGATATCAAGACTTGAAATTATAAAAAAAAAAAAAATATTATAATAGGCGTAGATGGTAAACAAGAAATTTGTTTTGATAAAATATTCTTAAATGAATTCAACAATTCAAAGTGATGGATTAGATTTTTTCAGAATTGCAATGAATAAGCATAAAATTGTATATGATCAAGGGCTTTTGTTGACACAACAAAGTTCAATAACCTTAAAAAAGTTCTTGTTGTGTTAAATATTTCGTAATACTTTTTGGGGAATTTCTTGGTGCAAAACTTAATCTTTTTTATCGCGAAATTTAAGAAAAAAACTAACTTTTCTCTCATGACCCGTGTTTTGTTAGAAAATCTATCAAAAGTATAGTATGATTTTACACGAATAACAAAAACAATATCCCTAGTATGAATACTACCGATAAAAGTTAAAGTAGAATGTTACTACGGATGGGTTTTTGACATATACACGAGTCCCGAATGGATCTTTCTTAAGTGATTTCGTTCTCAAATGTTGGTACGATTGATATTGCATTTGTATCTCGATGGCTGTGTTCGTTGAGTAGTTGTGCATTTTGAATCATAATATGTAGTGTCCGACCGAAGCTTCGGCTTCGGCTTCGGTTCGGCCGAAGTTCGGCCAAAAAAACAACATTCGGCCAAACCTTCGGCTTCGGCCATTTTAGGCCGAAGTTTTGGCCGAAGCCGAAGAATCTGTTTATTCGAGCATCGTAACAGGCGCCGAAAATAATTTAAATTTTTAAAATTTTTGAATAGGTATTTCAAAACACTTGTGTGCCATCATAGTAGCCATAGTAGGCGCCGCAGAATTTCAATTTTTGAATTTTGCCTGACACCTTTTGCAAATCGTTTGTGTTTAGTTTTGTTAAATCGTGGTTTCGGTTTGGTAAATAAATTTCAATAAAAATAATATTTGTATCCAATTGGAAAGGAAAATTCTTGACTTTTTTTAACCATAGGCTTCGGCTTCGGCTTCAGCCGAAGATTTTCTTTCAGCCTAATAATTCGGCTTCGGCTTCGGCTTCGGCTGAAAATCGACCTTCGGTCGGACACTAATAATATGTTTTCCATTGGGTAAAAAAATCAATCTGTTACTGTTGATATTATTTAATTTTGTTAATGAAAATTGAATAATTGGGGTTATTTTGCATGAGAACACAATAGAAAATATAATTAAGTTTTGCTATGTTTCCAATATAGGTTTATCTCAGTTTAGATTAAATAAATCTTTTTGGTGTTTCCACTTCACAAAAAGATTTAAAAATGATTAAGTTTGTCAGCACTTTCTCAAATGCAAACGGTGTTTAGGTGTTTTTTATGAAGCGCAAGAAAATTGTCCATTTTAATAGTTTTAGTTAGTTTTTTTATAGAATGCCAAAACCACGAGTAATATATTTTAACAAGAATAATTTAAAGTAAAGGTTAGTTTAATATTTGTACATATTTTGAGGACATTTTCAGTACCATAAATTCAATAAAAAATATGAGAATTTGCCTCACATACCAGTTTTTTAAGCGATTTTCAATATTAAATATTTATTAAATTTATTAAAATAGTAAATTTACACCATTATTCAAACCCTGTTTTTAAATAGATTAGAAAAATATGTTTACTCAATGCACTGTGGCGTAAACGTAATTTGTATGCTTTCCAATAAAAGGTTCTATTTTGAATAGTTCGCTCTAAGGACAGCTGTCACTTTTTGAGCTGCTATATTTTGACATTTGTATAGAAAAATAAAATTAAAAGATACACGCTACAACAACGCATTGAAATTCTTAAAATTCACGCTAAAAATAGTTAAAACAAACTGATCGTTTATATCTCAAAGAGGTGACAACAACTGTCCACCGAGATCTTGTGATTTAAAACCTCTTTATTTTTCTATTAAGTCCCCAAGATAAAGTCTATGTCAATTTTCCACAATTCAAAACCTTAAAATTGAAATTCTTGCAGTTAAAAAGAACATGCAGCCTTAAAATGATGCGAATTGGTCATATAAAATCGCTTGAAAAGAATATGGTGTCTTAACCGTAATTATGGTATTGACAGTTATTTGGCTAGTGTAATTTTACACTGAAGATTTTAGACCTTCTTATTAGCAATAAAATAAACATAAATTAAAAAATAGTCGTTTTCTCTATATCAAAATTAAATTTCTTATCGGAAAATCCTGTAAAATTCTCCACTGATAGGTTAGGTTAGGTTAAAGTGGCTGTCCAAGATGGAAACGGACACACCACGGCCAGTTTAATGGGCCATTGTGATACCACATGAATCTTGAGGCTTCCTCCTATGCTCAATGGAATCAGTTTGAGTTCCTTACGAAACGCGAGAGGCTGGTTATTCTGATAATTTCTAGATCGTGTTTATATGCGATTTGTTTAGAGATGGCAAGCAGTTTGAACATTTTAAATCTAGTGTTGGCCAGATGTTTTTGTGACCTTACACGTGGTGATGTTGTTCCACCTGGTGTCTGCCTTCTTAATAGCGTCTTGCATTAGCAACAGTTTACAAGTAGCGATTGATATGCCAATATGAGCCAAACATGTAGGATGGACTGCACTGTACCGTTCCTGGCGAGTTCATCTGCCTTTTAGTTACCTGGAATGTCCCGTCACCCAGCAAAAATAAATATTAAACTATTGTGCCATGTTCATTAGAGATGATCGACATTCATTGAATGTTAAAGAGTTTGTAGAGATAGAGTCCAGAGATTTGATAGCAGCCTGACTATTTGAGAAAATGAATAAAATATCGTCGTCGTTATATTAAAACTCTAAATTAAAAGGCCTGGGAGGTATAGAAATCTGGAAATTTCTGTGGAATTGCAGTTGGGGGATAGTGTAGTCTGTGTGCTTTAGAATTGATTCTAAATACCTAAGAATTACGGAGTGGCCAATGTTGTTGTTAGTCCACTGCGTGGAAGTTTAGAGGCGAATAGCAGAGCTTGCAGCTATTTGTTTGTTAAAAATGTAAAGAGGTGTTAGGTAGAGTAAGTTGTCCAGTGCCGAAGATGGGGTCGTGCGAAGCGATCCGCTTATGCATAGGCTAGCTGAACGTTGAACTTTATTTAATTTATCAGGGCTTATAGCTTCCTTAAAGCAGTCCACCATACTGCCACACCATACATTAAAATCGGTCTGATTACCGATGTGTATAGCCAACGCGTGATTCCGGGTTGTAAGAACCATTTATAGCCAATAGCTTGTTTGTTATAAAAGAGAGCTACAGTAGCTTTTTTGACTCTTTCCTGTACTTTGCGTTTCCAATTTAGTTTTTTAAATAAAACCAGGTACTTAGCCTCGTCTGAGAATTTTAATTGGATACCATCAATATGGGGAGGTTGAAAAGTGGAATTAAATATTTTCGAAAATAAGACTAAATCGGTTTGGTTTTGTGCACTGCACACCGATTAGCCCAAAATATTGTAAGAGGTCTTTTAAGGTTCTAAGCTGCTTTCTTAAAACTGCAATTCAAAAGTCGTCCGCATAGGCTATCACACTGAAACCCTCCGCATCCAGACTAGTTAGGATTACATTCACCACTAGGTTCCAGATGATAATGAATCGTCTGCCAGAAGAGTTGTACAGTTTTGAGTTAGTTATTCTGCTTGTCAGCATTAAATGAATTAACTCCAGAAGCGAACTCTCTATATTTAGAGATGTTAGTGCAGGTATGACTGAAGATGTGTCAACTTTGTTAAAGGCACCTTCGATGTCAAGGAAAGCAACCACTGATGATTTTCGAAAAATGTCGGCTAAG
The DNA here is from genome assembly GCF_945859685.1 of Eupeodes corollae. Taxonomy (NCBI): domain Eukaryota; kingdom Metazoa; phylum Arthropoda; class Insecta; order Diptera; family Syrphidae; genus Eupeodes; species Eupeodes corollae. The sequence goes on from NC_079147.1 coordinate 285,514,456, forward strand.
CCTCGATTTCATTATCCTCATTATATCCTGTCTTTTAGTCAATAAATGCATATTTATGGTTAAACTAGTACCTTAATATCATGAATCAAAGACCCGAAACTGTATATTAATGTTTTTGAAATCCTAATAAATCTGTGTCAATAGTTTTCGTAATCAATATATATTTATTCAATCATTGCACTGTGGCGTATACGTAATATTTTGATTCTTCATTAATTTTCAGTTATATAATAATTGCTTTATTCATTTAATAATTGTTTAAAAAATCGTTAATAATAAATCATAAATCGTGTGTAGTATACTCACATAAAGGTTCCATACAATTATTTATCAAGAGATATACTATATACGAGGTCAACTTAAATTTAATTAATCTTAACCAGACTGCTTTAGTATAAACATTGGTATACTGACTTATGACTTAAAAGAAAGTTACAAAACGGTCAAAGCATGGAGAAACACTTACTCATTCAATATTTGTTAAGCAATAAAAAACAAAAAAATGTGTAACTATAGTAATTTTCTAATAAGACCAATTACTAGATTGAATTCCTTTCCTGATTAAAACAAACATGGTTGAGAGTTGTAAGTCACTAGGCCCTTGTTCTCTATGAGATGTTGTGCCAACAAGGAATTCATCTATCTTAACACGTTAACCGCTAAAAATAAAACACCTACCTTCTTTTCCCCATCTCTACATACATAGTTGACTATTGCTTATTATTTGAATTATTCGACCAGTGTTATTTTTATAATTAACCAAAATTTAAATAATTAACTCTAATTTATTGTCAGACGCTTGTCATGGATTCAAATCAATTTTCAATTCAAATAAAACAAAATAAAAAAGTTGCTATTTCATGATTGAAACATTTTATTGCAATATTTTCTTTTAACATACGAAATGTGTGACACCAGCAGCACAAGAGACTTGTTTCATTTTCTTATAAAGTAAAACATACTACAAAATGTTTTTTATTTATTTTTTAACAAAATGAAAGAAAAAAAATGTTACTACTACTTTACTCAAACTTGCACAGAAATATAAAAAAAAAAACAACAACAACGAGAGAAAAGAGTTAAAATGACCTTGAGGCAGACAGTTACTGGAATTTCATTAAAAGACACTACGAGCAGATACAACAACAACAAAATAAATAATACTAAATAAATAAGAGTCACAAAAAAAATATTATAAATAAAAGTCACTCAACAAGTTTTTCTTCACATTTTTTGTTTTGAATTTCAGTTCTTCTCGAAATTGGTGAAAGAGAAATAAAAATGAAGTTAAATAAAATAAAATACAAATTATGTGCTAAATTCTTGTTTCTTGTTGCTTTAGATTAGTTTAGTGGCATTGGATACTAATAAAATTACTATTCGATTGTTGTTTAATGTTATTTAGAAGAGATATATATGTATGTCCAAACGAATTGTAATTTAGTTTCAGGTGCTTACAAAAAAGATATAATAAATTGACAAAATAGAATAAACTTAAGAGAAACACATTTTACTCAATTGGTTATATTTCACTATAATTAAATTAAATTTAACAAGCTATTTGTTTAGTACTTTATTGACGTTAAGCCAATTTTAACTTCTAACTTAGCGTGGGGCAACCTATAAATTTATACGAATAAAGAAGAGGAAACAAACGAATTTGATATTTATCAAAATAAGGCTATTGATGCAGTGTGAAGGAGTAACTGCCCTCTTAGGGTGATATTCTTTTGCATATTTTGTTGGGTGGTTTTACCCTTAATACAGCCGCAATTAGGACAGCTGAAACTCATCAATCATACGGTAATAAATCGAAGCAGTAACTGTCTAACCTTGGTTAAAAAAAAGGGTAAATTCCCCGGTTAAGAAAATTGCATACTTAATAGTCGTTTTTAAGAAAGGTAAACGTTTTTTCTAGTGGTCTCTTAAGGGGCCATCAGTTCACATATCCATCAATATGAAAATGTACTTTGTTATTAAATAAAATTATTTATAATTCCTGTCTAAAAACGTTGCTGCATTGTTCTTGGTTAGGGGTATAGCATTTTTCACTGGTGTAGCTTTTCTTTTCAAAATATTATTCACTGTTGATTTTTTGTATTCCTGTGGGTGCCGCAATCTTAATCAAAATCGATTTAAGGGGATTTTAAATAATTTTATTTCGAACGTAAGACAAATGTTCCGACGTTGATGGTTCATGAATAGCACTATTAACCATTTTTTCTGCACAACCCGATAAGCTGTGTTCTCAGATTCCAAATATTACAATCAGTACAAAAAAGCCCGACACGTAACTACGTACCAATGATTCGCCGAACTTCAAATACTGCTCCACTGCTATGTTCTCGCTAGTTTAGACTTATTGCGTCTTTGAAAGCTACCTTTCGTGCTCACCCCAAACTGGCAGAATTTTAAAAATAGAAATTTAAAGTAAAACAAAATTCCTGTGGGGACCATTTAAACTCAAATTCTACCTCATACGGTTTTAAGTACCCTTTTTATATCAAAATCACAGTGAAAGCATTAGCAAACCAAAGAAGGGTTTAAAAGGAATATTTTAGTAAAATCCAGATTGTGTTGAAGCACTTCTCATTCGCTTAGTACGGCTAAAGAACGAATCTCCGTACGGCCAAAAGGCTTAAGAGTATAATGATGAGAATTCCCAGACACGTGAGCACTACAAGGGAATAGATTACAGGGAGCAGAGAAACTGACTATTTCACTAAAGCATTATCCGTTAAAATAACATTTAAAAAGGTTGGGACAAGAGACATTTCGATATGGTATTCAAACGATTCAAATGAATCAACGATGATATTTTCTAATCGTTTCGAATTTTCTTCTTTAAATATTGTCCATGAAACTGACAAGTAAATAACTGGAAAACAAGTCAATGGATAAATTAGAGTTTTGAACATTTATAAATTCATTTCTGAAATACAAAATAAAACTTTTGAACCCAATTGTTAAAAGTAGGGTTTAAAAAAAAAATTATAATTTCGCTTTTTACAGATGAAAAACAGTTTCGAAGTTTTTTTCCTAATCTACCAGATACAAATAAAACAACATATTATAATTTAAAACTCTATAGCTCTTAAAAAACGTTTTTCAGAACGACCGAAGTTACACCTGTTCAGCAGTTAAGGATCTTATTATTATTATTCCTTCATTTCGTTAAAAAAACAATTTTTTTACAATTTTGAATAAAAATAATATATGAGCATGGCACGATTGCCATTGGCAGAAAATAACATTTGCTTTAATAAAATAAATAGTTGGTACGTTTTCATTAGATTTTTTGTTATAAAAAAACATAATTTGTTGTTTTACATTCGCTCAAACAAAAACAAAAAAAAGAGGCTGGGATGCGACCCACACTGATAACTTCCCATCCCGTCTGTCGATTTGTCTTGCTTCTAAGTTTGTCTATATGTACTCGTACCAATTTTTACTAAATTTGCGTACTATTTTTTGTAGATTTTTTTTAATGAAAAAACGGACTGTTGGATTTTTATATACAAATTACTGAATATCGGAAACAATATTTTCTGTGAAATACAATAAGTTTGAAGCCAATATTTTTAATTTTTGAAAAGCTATTTAAATTGAAAGTAAATTTTTACCAAGTATTAGAATTGTTTTTTTTAGAGTTTTATTTTTTGTAAAAAAAACTGTCAATTCGATTTTTTTCAAAATTTTATCGCATATTGAAAACAATATTTCTTATAAGATAAAATTAGTTTGAAGAAAATATTTCAAGCTTTTGAAAAGATATTTGAGTCAAAAATCAATTTTCACCAACTTTTTATTAGGTTTTTAATTTTTTGCACAAAAACTGTCAATTCGATTTTTTTCAAAATTTTATTGAATGTTGACAATAATATTTATTGAAAGATAAAAGTTGTTAAAAGCCAATATCTACAGTTTTTGGAAAAATATTTGAGTCGAAAATCAATTTTTACTAACTTTTATACATTTTTTTTTAATGTTTTTATTTTTTGTAAAAAAACTGTAAATTCGATATTTCTCAAAATTTGTCCTATTTTTCAAAACAATATTTCTTATAAGCAAAACTTAATTACAAGCTATTATCTCAAAGTTTTGAAAAGATATTTGAGTCGAAAATCAATTTTTATCAACTTTTATACATTCTTTTTTTAGGTTTTTATTTTTTTGTAAAAAAACTGTCAATTCGATTTTTCTCAAAATTTTTCAAAATGTTGAAAACAATATTCCTCATAAGATAAAATAAGTTTGAATCCTAAATTTTAAGTTTTTGAAAAGATATTTGATTCGATATTCAATTTTTACCAACTTTAAGTAATGTTTTTTTTAAATTTTTATTTTTTATAAAAAAAACTGTCAATTAGATTTTTCTCAAAATTGTATCAGATATCAAAAACATTATTATTCGTTGCACAAAATTGTTTTGGAGATGAAATCATATTTCAGTCGTAAAATTTTGGAGGTGACAAATTTATTTTTTCAGTTTTATTGATTTATAAAAAAAACCGTTATATTAATTTTTTTCAAAAAATATACTTGTTTGGTATCACGTTACAATATATTATATAAAATTTAATTCAAGTCTTTAGCGTTTTTGGTTCGTAAGATATTTAGGGTTAACCAAAATTTTTACCTTTTTTTCAAACTGCTATGGTAAAAAAACCACCCACGCAATTTTCTTGAGAGCCCTTTCTGCATCTTTCTGCCTTATTATCTGTATAATAAAATTTATTTGAAGTCGATATCTCTTCTGGTTCTTGAGCTATGGACGACGAAAAAAACGTCGCGAACGTACGGACGTACGGACGTACGGACGTACGGACGTACGGACGTACGGACGTACGAACGTACGTACACACGCACGCACAGACATCTTTCTAAAAATCTTTTGTTTCGACTCTAGGGACCTTGAAACGTCGAGAAATGTCAAAATTTTCAATTTGACAAATCGGACCCATTACAATAACTTCCTATGGGAAGTTAATAATTGACCTCTTGATAACTTTTGATTTTTGCGTTTTAGTTTACGTTTTTAGAAATTCATATTATAAATTGTTTCAGAAATTTTTAAATTGATATTTTTAGGAAAACAGAAATAAAAACAGAATTTTTAATGTTGAAAAGCTTTTTTCGATGATCTAACGCATGGTCACAGAACATGAAGAGATTTGTACACCCAACGGATCCGTTCATTACAACAAACATTTGTTCTCTAGAAAGGACACTACGAGTATGTTGAAAATAGAGCCTTCGAATTTCTTGTAGTATTGGACAAATTGCTATGAAATGGTTAATATCCTCACGCTCATTTCTATTACAATAATTGCAAAGGAGAGTTAGATCTGACTGATGCGGAATATAATTCGAGTTCAATATTTCAACCCTTGCTCAGAAAAGTGTACCTATAGGTCTCGCAGAAAGTCTATATTGAATAATTTGTCGCATTAGTATTTAAGTAGTGGCTTAGATGCTCTATTTAAATGTTGAAGATATATAACATTTTCATCAACTCTTGCGATTACATTCGAAAAGATGTCTTGTTAGTTATCCATTTTAAACTCAGTCAGTTCAAGAGAACTTTATGCAACCGGGCAAGTTGAGTCCATTACTTAAATGACAATACTGATGTGTGAAGATTCGAACTTGGTTTACTCATCTTTCTTTTTAGAAAATCTGCATGCAATTTCAATTTTTAACATAATTCGGCTCAATTCAAGACTTAACATCAATTGCATAGGTTGGAGTCAAACTAGGTAACCGAAATAATCTTTTGACCAAATAGGTGTGACCAAAAATTTGAATACCGTAAGACAGGCAAACGTTATTGGTTGCTTGGAAAACTCGGTATTTAGATCCTAAGTCTATGTTTTTGTTTGAGAAGAAAGTTGGCCACATTATTTTGAGAGCTACTTTAGCTTCTTTACTCTAACACTGAACATGTTTATTGAAGCTTCCATTAGCAGACATTAACACTACTTCAAAGCTTGGTTGTTAAGGAACCACCTTTCTTCTCTCAACCTTCTACAACTTTGTGCCTCAAATACCATTATCTTTATTTTCCCTGAGTTTATTTAAAGGTACCAGATATTGCAATACATTTGGACCCTATGGATTTGTAGCTGGAGAGAAAAGATGGGTTATCTGCTAGCATAACTAAGTTATCTGCGTAAATAAGTACTTTTATACGATTATCAGACAAACAAACTCCACCAGGTAAATTATCTGAAATATCATCAATGTAAAGGGAAAACAAGATTGGGCTGAGGATACATCCTTGGGGAACACCTGCAGTCGTTTGAAACCAATTTGAAATCTCGGCCCCATTCCAAACTGTAGCATAAGTTTTACATAAAATTTTTCGTAGATAATTGTAAAACTTAATTTAATTTTAGTTTTGTTTTTGTAAGCTGACTCAATTAAGTTGTTTAGTTCTGCGGTCATAGATGTAAGCTATAATATTTGCTTGTATATTTTTCGATAAATACATATAACACCACCTATTGCACGCGAAGGCTTACACATCGTTAGACCATAATCTACGAACAAACCCCATTCCAGTTCTTATATCATTTAGATTCAATTTACAAACAAATTAACAACAAATTAAATTTAAAGTATATTTTTCAAATCGTCCTTTTTTGGAGTTAAACTAACTTCTGGTCTGAATTTTGCCAGTTTTTTACAATTTTGTTTTAAATTATTCTTACAAATGTTCGATGGTATTAATTTTCAAATTAAAAACCGGATTACAAAATTGTCACTGATTCAGATATTGAATACCAAGAAAACACAAATAATACTTACTTACTTACTTAAGGTGGCGCTACAGTCCGGGGGGACCTGGGCCTCAACCAACATGCGTCTCTAGCCAGCTCGGTCCCTAGCTAGCTGTCTCCAGTTGGTTGAGGTCTTCACCCACCTCAGTGCGCCACCTGAGTAGCGGTCTTCCTCTACTGCGCCATCCCTCAGGATTCAAAGACCTTCTGGGCTGGAGCGTTCATGTCCATTCGCTCTACATGGCCCAGCCATCCAAGCCGTTGGACTTTAATTCATGAATTATGATAAACTAAAAATGTACTTAAGTTTTATGTTCCATCAGAGTGTTATAAATTGTATATACAGTGAATTAGTTTTTGTCATTTTGTATCGTGAAAAAACATACAAATATTTACTTAAATCTTGAAGGTCCTTGCAAAACAACAAACCCATTAACAAACAACTGTCAAAACTTAAAGCCCATCTGTAAGAATTACATCACGTAAAATATGCAACACAAACAAACCCAATTTATTTCAAATGTCAAAAAACGCTACATAACACACCTGTTCTTAATGGTCTCACTTTATTTTTCATGAGAATCAGAACTCATATTAGGTCCGTTCGTGTGCTTTCTGCACTAAAATTCGTAAAAAGAGATATTTTAAAGCGTGGGGAAAAATTCTCTCACAAAAGTGCAAAACCACAAAAAAGTAAGCGAACGGGACAACTAATTTTTAACACAATTTGACTGTCAAAAAAATATATCATAGTTTCAATTCATGCTTAGAATGTATTTTTTTTTTCTAAATGAATAAATTGAGACAACATGAACTTCCAGCAACGTCATGCTTTTCCATTGCTTTTTTTAATGAAAAAAATTGATTAAATTAAAAATTGCAATCTTGTTGCTGTTCTTTGGAAAAGAATTTTTAATTTTGTAAGTGACAGCAAAAGCGAGCAGTTTATTTAATTCATTTGAAGTCCTTTTAAATTTGACACTTTTCACAAATCAGCTCAAAGTAATTTCTTGGGCTGAAATTCGTAGGTTGGATAAATATTTTACTCTCTCGTGAGCGCTCTCTTTACGAAACACTACGACATTTTTGAGTACGCAGGAACAGGATTTAGTTGAATTTCGTATTTTTAGTAAAATTAGACTGTTTTACGAAGGTACGCGAAAGGACCTATTATGAGTAATTTCTTTCGAAATGAAATATTTTGAAATTCTAGTTGTATTATCCTGGGAAAACACATCTTTCAAGGTTTTGCAAATATGAACGTATGTCAATCACTGATCTTATGTACCTTGTGTTTTACTTTTAAATTAAGAATTTGAATTATTAAAAAGTCTGGGCACATTATGAAAAATTAAAAGATATCATTTTTTCCCTCTGTCCAACTACGACAAAAAGTCAAAATGAATTATATATTATAAAGGCATAAGCTTTTTTATAAACCATAAGATTGCCTTTAATATTCAACACTTTGTTCTATAAAACTAATATCAAACGTAACATTTCCAAAGTATACAAAAGAAAAAAGTAAGGAATTAAAATAAAAAATATTCATCCAAGGAACAATCAAATCATTTTAATCAAAAATTCGTCTCAGAATGCTAATCAACATAATATACATTCAGGTAGGTACAAAAACATACACAAATATGCACAACGCGCACACATTTTTGCATCTAATTATTAGAACTCTCGGACGACGTGTAAACAAGCCTCTACTTTATACTCTCTTAATCTTCACCATACTTTTATTCAAAACAATGAAACTACCTTCGAGCGACAACGACCGTCATTGACAGTTATTTCGACTTATTTTTATTTTCTTTATTTTTATTTTTTGTTCTTTTATTATTTGTAATTGGAAATGCAACCGAAAACCAAATAAAATGGATTTAATTAGTTTTGTATCTTCTCCTTCGTTCTCGGATTAATGCTGCTTCTGCAAAGCCACTCCGAATCCACTTAGCTCATTCAAACAACAACCTTAACGTGAAAGTAATGGTAGCTGACTTTTCTCATATTTTGTGATGTCAGATCACGCTCTTCCACCGCAAAAACGTCACTTTGAACTGTCATATATTGTGACTATATAATATGATGATGAAAAGACAAACAGACAATTGGACAAAATGTCATTTTTACGTTTCTAGACTCGAGTGTTCGGACAAGCAACAAAGCATAGATAGGACGTATCGAGGTAAATTTGAAGTAAGAAAAGTCGGAAAGGGGCGAAATAGTACTTATTAGCAGCCCTACAAAAAAAATGCTTGTTTAACCTTGATTTAATGATTTTACTAAAACAAAGAATAAAAGTGAAGCCATAGTTTAAAACTTCCTAATAACAAAAACAAAATATTCTCGAAATGGTGAAGTGACGTTAACCAAAGATAATCAGAAATCTACAACAGTAAGATGTCAGTTTCGTAACTTGAAATGTTCATAGCTCATAGCTAAGTTTTTTCGAGAAAAAAAAAGTTGATTAATAATTAAGATTAACAAGTAAATATCTGTGTATAAATATTATATATACAATATACATACATAATGTATATCCTTTAATATTTTATATTTTTCAAACACTGGTTTTGACACTTCACGATTCTTTTGTGTTTTGTGTCACTGTCAAACATCTTCAGTTTGGACTAAAATAAATATTGAATTTTATCATCAAAATGCATGTTCTCTTAAGAATGCCCATCGTACTTCGTGGTAATTTGAATCTACCTACTGAGGCGGCTAATAGGTTTGAAGCCTTTCAAAATCCAGTTGGTCTAAGAATTGAAGCCGAACTTTTGGTAAATGATTCACCCTTTTAACTAAATATTGTATTCTGTGACGAAGCTCTTTTCAGATTGAATGAATACGTAAGGAAACAAAAGTTCCGTAATAGTAGTGAAGAGCAGCCAGATGCATTGTAAGAGCTACCAATATAGCCAGAAAAAGTCACTTTTTGGTGAGAATTATGTATTTCTGCAAGGATGGCGCGAATAACAAGATCTCTGCGATTTTGAGGAAATTGGAAGAGCTTCACTTGCATGATATGTTGTTGGCAACAGAACGGTCCCACATGCCACACAGCACGTGTAACAATCTACCAATTGAGATGAGACTTTGATATACTGTTAATTTGACTTTGGGCCGGTCAGTTGGTTTTTGTGAAACTATCTTAAAACTTAAATCAAAAAACATGCTTCCATTCAAGTATTAGAAGCTAACATTGAAACATTAAATGAATCCCTACAAAATAATTGAATATGACCTTTTTTGGTGTTTTATGTCAGAAAAATGCCTTAAAACCCAAATTTCCATGTTTAATAAAATTTTGTAGAGTCCCTTTTCATACATAAAATAAATTAGAGTTTTGAACATGAGTGGTGGTAGAACTAAATCCGCAATGGAAGGAAAGTCGAGTAAAGGGCCTTGCACATGAGCGCGAACAACGAATGAACGAACAAACGTGATTCTACACCTTTCAAAAAGTCAATTTCAAACAACAACACATTTAAATTATAAACCAATTGGCACTAATGTAAGGATAATAAAATTAGTATTTTGTTCTCTAAAATAAGAAAATTTTGTAAAAACAATGTGGTAGTAACTAATTGCACTGAGGTTGCTAAGGATTGTCAAACTCTATTCGCGTTCCACATACCATCCACACTGTAACGAATAAATTGTTCTCGCCCAACTTAACCTCAAAATTTCACCACTCTTGTTTTGTTTTTGTGTTAAAATCATGGCTGATGAAAATATGCAGAAAAGGGTAATTCAATTCGTCGCTGTCTGCGACTAGAAATAAAGCCCATGTGAAAGAAAAGTCAAAATATGCGAATATCCACACTTCGCAGTTCGTAGCTCGAGTGAAAGATGCTTAAAGTACTATTCACATGAGCACGACCAACGAATGAACAAATATTCATCGATTTTGACATTTCTTACACATCAAAAAAATCAAATGGGGTGGCGCAACAGTCCGTTGTGAACCAGGGCCTAGTGACTTACAACTCTCAACCATTCCTGTGTGCGAGTACTGTTGTCAGGAATGGAAAGGACCTACAATTTAAGGCCGAATCCGAACGGCTAGTTTGAGAAAGCACTTTTTCATGACAAGAATTACTCTTGAAGGATTTGTCAATTCCTCGCAAGAGGCAGTACCCGCGAAAATTATTTTTTATAAATTAAGGTGGCACAGGCAAGGATTGAACCCAAGACCCCTTGCATGACAGTCCAACGCACTAACCATCATGCTACGGGTACTACACATGAGAGTTTTTAATTCGTCGCTAACGAACCAAAACAAGAATGATTTTTTTAGGTTAAGTACGCGCGATTATTTTATTCCTTGCGAGTTTGGATAAAGTGGAACGCGAATAAAGTTTGACAGTTCGTATCAACTACAATTTTTTTCGCGACGAATATATTTGTTTTATTAAATTTATTAATATATGATATTGAAAAGTAAAAGTATGCATCATAAATCAAATAGAAACTATATTGCTATCATTTGTTAATAATTTGAGTGGAAATATGTCTTCAAACGTTTATAAACTCACATTTTGTAATGCATTCGTTGGTCATTGTCGCACTCATGTGAATACTCCTTAAGAGATTATTTTACAGCGGAAAATGTTGAATGTTTTATAGAAATCTGTTTTCCTGCTCAGCTTAGTAAATGTCAGTTAGACGCTATTATTGTTATTAATGACATTTTGTCTACGGTATAAGACGTAACCCTTCGTTTATTATTTCGGTAATGTGATTTTTAAATACTATAAGGTTCTTTTTTAATGGTATAGTATTTAAGCAGCTGTCAACATTGACATTTGACATTCCACAAGTTAAAATTACATTTATATTAAATATGGAACGATTTGCCTCAGTTGTTAAGATAATTTTTGACAGTTGTTCTTCAAGGAGTAAAAACTCACCTTGTCATCAAATCAATTTATGCCTTACCCAACTGTCATTTTTTTCCATTTAGTGAGTCATATACCTTCGAACTAAAATTTGTAAATCCGTCCCTGAACAATATATGTATCAACAAATCCACCATCATGCATGATGCGTAGTGTGGATTGACTAAATTTATGGTTTACACATAATATTTCGCAAGCAAGGGCCGCCATGTTTGCGCCACCATGAATATTCAATGTAATTCAACAGCGCACCGCAGAATTGTTGTGTGTGAGGGCATTTCGTGTGATAGCCAGAGTTTTGAAAGAAAGAATATTTTTCCATAATGCACTAACAGCAGGGGCGGTGGAGGTGGCAGTGGCGGCGCATGATGGCGCAGTAATATGTATGATGGTGGCGCGGTGGCATGGCGTGGCCGTGGTGGCCCGGCGACGACGACGATGACAATTGTGTTTTACAGAGAGTGCATCCATTGATATGTCTTCTGTGGTTATTTGAATGTAGGTATATGTTTGTAAAAACTTTCATAATTTTTCTTGGAAATATGAACGAAACGAAGTCGACGGACGACGACTACGGCAATGACTACTGACACACGAAGTGACAATTCTTCAGATTCGTTTTTGTTAGTTTTGTTTCTTCTTGATTTTATTTTGCATTTGTCATTATGACAGCTCAACACGTTGCATATTTTGTATGCAAATTGTATTGTGTATTTTTATATTTTCATTTCAAATGCGTTTATGTTGTGAATAGTAATAGAGAGTGGTCATTGGTCATGCATTATTTTTCTTTTTGCGGTTTTTTCTGCAATGAATATTATAAAGTTCATTGAACATTTTGTTACGCAAGAGATGAGCAAAACAGGCAGAAGTAACAATTCGTCTTGAAGTTTATGGTATATTAGTTTTGTTTGTTCATTTTTTTCAATAGAAAGAAATGCGTTAAATTTAATTTGATTTCTATGCCTAATTTGGAACTTGTTTCTTTCATTTTTATTAATCACAAACATAGTTCCCACGTCAATTCGGTAGAAGTATCATCAACTTGACAGGTATACTATTTTGTTTGTTTTTTTTTTTTCTGAAAAAAGAAATATTTATTTAAAAAAAAAAGAAAAAACTAGTTTGTTGATATTTTAATATGTAAGGTTGTACTGTTAACAAGTTTCTTACTTGTTTTTTTTGTCTTACTTAAAAAACTTCTGAAACCACATAAAACTGCTGTCAAGATAAGTTGCTATGTAGAATGTTTTTATTGTTATTAAGTAGTAAAATGTCAAGTTTAAGAGGTTTCATTTTGATATTAAAAAAACGAATAATTTTTAAGAGGAAGTTATTTAATTAATTAATGGCAAATGATATCAGCCAAGTAGTACCCCGCCCATCATGACTACAGTTGCAGTAGGTGGCTGTATGTCCCCGATAACCTCAAGGATTGCAAATTCAATGTTCAAAAAAGGCTAAAGTGTAGTAACCGTGGCGAGATAGTTAGTGCTTTGGAAAATCCCTTAAAAAAAATGGATCCAACCCGTCAAATTTCCGTTCGATAAGTCTTCTTCCGAGCATCAGCAAAATTTTCGAAAAGATCATCAATAGGGCTTTGACAAAGTGGGCTGCGGACAACAAAATAATTCCGGTTAAACAGTGCAAGTTCAAGGCGGGCCATTCCAAAATTGAGGCTGTATCCAAACTCTCTTCTGATATTCAATGCAATAAATCAAAACAACAATGCACAGGTGCTGTTCTGGTTGATTTGGAAAAGACTTTTGACTCGGTTTGGATGGAAGGTCTTTATCTAAAACTGAGCAGTCTTGACATAAGCAAACCATTCTTATATAGTATACTTAATGATATGTTTAACGATAGAAAGTTTGTTGTCAAGAATGGCAATGTAACTTCTGCCACAACATTCATAATTAAGTATGGTCCTCAACAGGGACCCGTGAATTCGCAGATTCCCTTCAGAATTTACACCAGCTATCTGATAGGTAGTCTTACTATAGCAACTGCATACGCCAACAATATAATTGCGTACAGAACGGTCCGAAAGGTTGAGGTTATTAAAATTTCCTTGCAGCGTGGTTTCGATAAGATTCAGCGATATTGAGACGACTGGAAAATGAAAATAAATGTCCAGAAGTCAGAGACAATTCTGATCCGGACTCAGTTTACTAGGGCCACGAGGGATACGTGCAAGGTGGTCACGGGCAGCTATTAAAGAGAAAAAGTATAGTGAATTACCTCGGTATCTGGAAAGATCAGTTTTTATATTTTGACAGACATATAAATGCTGATCTAACTAGGGCCATAGGATCCTTCGCTCTGACGAAACTGCTGTTTAACAGCAGTTAACTTGACCATAGAGTGAAGTTAATTTGCTACATATCACGGCCGATGATCGGTTATGGTTGTCCTGTGTGGTTCAACGTTGCCCTTTTCCAGATGGAGAAGTTTTGGGTGTTCGAGCAGCAGTGTTTACGACGCAGTACTGTCTGACAACAAACAGCCGAATCTTGCTACGTTCATTACTATTCTAATGAGATTCTATCTACAGAACTTGAATCAATAGAAATTACAATTTCTTGATAAAACTCCTTCGAGGTGATATTGCAAGAGACATATATGTCTTCGGCCAACAATTTAATTTTCAAGCGTTCTGTTCGAACAACCAGAATTACGTAAGCGGCCTTGAGCGGCTTTATACCACCAAAAGCATTCATCTTCTTAGATGGATAGATTGGCAGTTTTGTTAATCTAACACGTCAGACGAAGAACCGTGGTTAGGTGACTCCTATAAAATCGGGACGTAATGGCACAAGACGGAGTAGAGCTTCTTCGGTTTAGTAAGGCTGTGTCTGAACGGGACCGAATTAATAGGGTGAAGCAGGAGAACCAGTTTTGGTGGCTTCGATTGGAATTTGATAGTGGATAGTCGACTTTCAAACATGTTTTATAGTTTTACGGTTAAGTTATAAGTAGAATAGGGATGTTAGCAAAAAAATGTCCTTAGGACTGTCGTTCCAGAGGCCTTGGTTTCAAACCCTGCTTGTGCCATCTAAAGTTTTTTTTCACGAGTACTTCCTATTGAAAGGAATTGTAAAATCCTCCAAAAGTAATTCTTGTCTTAGTTCTCAAAGTACTGCTGAGCCACATTATTTATTTATCTTTAACTTAAAAAGACTATGAAGCTTTCGAATAGACTTTATTGACGTGGTCTCAAAGAAAATAGTTTAAAGGTGTTCAATTATAAGATTTTGGTGCAATGTGATGACCTCAAGATATAATACGATCAAAATACTTTTTTTTGCAAAACTGTGAACTTTCACTGAAAAATTTTAATCATTTTTATATTGTATTTTAGTTTTTAGTATAAAACAATTGAAGTGTAGCGTTTGGTGAAGCACTCTCCACATTCGTTATGTACGGCTGAAAAAAGAATCTCTATAGATACCTATCGTTACATTTAAAATTAAACTTAAACATTAACTGCATGGAATTTTTACAAGTGTGAGCATTACTACCCAATATTTCGAGGAAGAGGTGGTGAGGATTCAAACGTCTTGTTTAAATAAACGTAAATGTTGTATTGCTGATTGTTTTACGTGTTTTCCTATTCACCAGTAATTATCTGCTCCCTTTTTGAACATAGTTCTGTTCAATATTATTGCCACCGCATTATCTTCTTAATCCGTTAACATTGTATATTTTTTCAAATTAAGACCGAAATGGTGAGAACTGACTTCTAGACTTCTGGTTTTCAACCAGTAAGTGTCTTCAAACTAGCTCGGTCCATAGGTATTTTTCTTAATGTTAAGTTGCTTGAGTTCCAATTTCATTGATTTTTAAATCCTTCCCTGTTGTCTCTCTAGAAGTTAAATTGAAAGATTATTTGATTTAAAGCACCGCTGTACATTTATTTTAAATGATATAGTCATTTCAATTCCTAAATTATAAAATTTTGGTGCAAAGGGGCGTACGTCGTGGTACATCTCTTAAAACTTACAATAATAGTTAACACCATTCCATTCATAAATCACCCCAAAAATCAACCCAAAAATTTGACTTAAAATGTGGTAGCATTATTGTTTAAAGTCTTACTTAAGCTCCTCAATAGCAATTAAGTACTCTTCTAAGACCCAATATTTTAGAATATTATATTGATGTAAATGAAATTAATCTAACCGACTCACACGCACGATACTTCCTTTTTTAACAAACTTCTTGATTCATTCAAATAATTGCTTTGATTTTGTATATTTTACCTTTTATATTCATATTTTATGAAAGTACATTATTCGTTTTAACTTATTTCTAATCCCATTAATTTTTTTATCGATCGATTCCACATTTCCTCATCAGATCATCATTTTTTTCAATGAAAGTTCTTGCCTCAGCTCTTTCGTTCAAGAGCAAACTTCAAATTTAATTTTTATAAGTTAAACAAACAAACGCCACTTGTTAAGTTTTTTTCTTACCTTTGAGAGTAAATAATTGAAAGTATCTGTTTTGGTTTGTTAACATCTATTAGTCAGAACTAGTCTAACAAAAATATCTTCTCTAAAGCAAACCCAAAATAATGTAGAAAAATCTGTAGATAAACAAAACTACGTAATCTCTAATTTTGCCTGTTTAGTATTCAAAAGAGTACCCAAATTCATCTGTACATCAATAAGTAAGATATCTTTTTTTAAATTTTATTTTAGTATTTATTACGTGTGACTCCTGCAATTGAAAGTCTATCTAAACGAGCACATAATATAATGTGTCAGACATGTTTCTATTGTCTCTATATAGATGTAGACACAATTAAAATTGTTAAAAGATCAAGATAGAATATTGATTCTATAAAAATAAAATCTTACATTCAACAAAAATTAGATCATGTTGGGATTTCCTATGAATTTATGGTTAAAAATAAATTTCAATTGATTGATTTTCTTTGCACTCCCCTCTTACTTCTCTTTCTTTAGTGATTTATAACTATTTTAAGATTTAATTGCAAATGGGGTTACCTACCTACTTATTTATCTAATGACGACATTTTACAAACAATTGTTATTAGAAGGCGAATAATTGTAATTAAGTCTAACCACTTAAGAACGGATGCAGCAGACCTTAAGTAATAAAAAAAGACAAATCAATTACACGAGTAGACTAATAGTTCGATATTCTTCGATATAACTTGTCGACATGAGATCAAGGGATATATGTACACATGTCACGACGGGATGTCACAAATCATACTCGTTCGTGTGGAACATGTGAACATGGAAAATATTTGCAAAACTGGATTTTTTTTCTACACAATACAATTTTTATTGTCTTTAACACCCCTCAGATAGTTGAATTAGATTTTATGTTCCTTTTAGAGCTTATGCAGATATTTAAAGTTTTAATTGTTAATAATAATGGGAATTCCATGTGACGACGAGCGATGGTGGTTGAGCCTTTGTGCCTCGTAATGAATTTATTGAAACGGATTTTGTTTACATTTTTGGTTTAGCCCATAGAATCGGATATTTGACATCTGATATCAAAATTATTGACAATACAATAGAAAACATACATTTATTCAAATATGAATAGAACTATTATAAATGTATGTTAAGCGAGATATCTTACCTACGTCAATGGAGTTGGAACTTGTTTTATTTTGTGAAGATAATATTTATCTTAAAATTTAAGCAAGGTCAACATTTATTATTGTGGTTTTATAAATTGTTCTTTAGAACCACACCTATTCTTTGATTACTTAATTTCTACTTTATTTAAATTTTATCTCAAATGCTTCTAATTGCTCGATTTTAAACTTAAACAAAATAAAAAAAAACAAAAATGGCTTAAATTAAGGCATGTATCATTAGGTTCCAAAACAAAAGGTTTCAACAAGGTTATGGGCGACTTTCTAAGGAGAAATATTTATGGTCATTCACTCATCATGATTCAACAAGATTAGTCCTTGAATTTAATTTTTTTTCTAAGAACCCATTTTTCAGAGCTTGATGAGTTGTTGGTGCATGACTAGCTTTTAGTAGAGGACTTCTTATTTACTTGGAAATTTTCTTTTCCAACATAATTATGTCATGAGCCGGAAAAGCTTTATCTGGCTGCTGGAATTACTGACTTAGATAATAACCTTCTCCGAAGGGTTATAGTAGGTTAACTTAAGCCTTTGAAATCGATACAAAAGTTTCAGATTTTAATTTACATATTGTAGATCTATCCAAATTAGAAGGTTTCCAAATCGATATTCTTCTTCTTAAATAACACGAAGGAGTCTAATGATCGTTTCAGAGTTTGTTTTTTATTTTAACAACCTTAAGGGATTAGACTTCACTTAACATGTTTAAAAATAAGAAAAATTTTAATTTGAGAAAAGACATCGAGCTTTAATGGCCTTAAGATTATATAAGTATAGGATTCCACATAATTGATATGCGCCTGAAAAAAGAATCTCTAAACTTAAAGATTCGTCCAAAATTGAGCACTAGAGTTTAATGAAAACACTGACTTGGAATTTCTAGTAGCTCGTTATATGACAGAATTTAGTGAGGGGTAGAGAATGGAAATACTTTTTGCTAACATTTAAATTAAATGAAATTGTGTTGCGCAGCCTAGTGACTTGCAACTCTCAACCATTCCTGTGTGCGAGTACTGTTGTCAGGAATGCCAACATTGCTTATCTAAATATTTCACATAAATGCAATATTTATTAATTTCGGAATTGTAGAATTAGACTCAATTATTTTCGTCTATTTGCCTTTGATCATATTTAAATTCTATGTTTAAAAAAAAAGATGCGTACTTTTTAGAGAAATTAAATTCATTGAAAAAAAAAAGTATGTAATTTAGAATAAAAAAACAACATAATACAAAAAAAATTATAAATTGGCCAAAAATTGAAATATCTCAGCAATAACCCGGTTTAACTTAACTTAACTTAACCTCAAGACAATGTTCCGGATTCATTTAACGTATTACAAATTTCAAATAAATCTGCCTCTGCTGATAAAGTAACCGCTGCTGCTGTTGATGTTCCTGAAAGTATTGTTCAAGATAATGCTGTTTCATCAGTTCCTCAAAGAACGCTTAGTAAAAGTATTGACAGTTTATCTTATTATTACCAAAATGTTGGTGGGCTTAAAATAGATTAGATGATATATTTCTTGATTTTTCTTCTTTAATTTATGACATTATAATTTTAACAGAAACTTGGTTATCTGATAATCATTTAACAACTGAATGTTTTCCAAATAATTATACTGTTTTTAGAAAAGATAGGTGTTATTTAAAGACAGGTATGGAAAGAAGTGCCACTCTGGCATGAAGGCTAGTTGAATTAGTATTAAACTCTACTATTTCAGACCTTAATATTGATCAAATTATTGTTTGTATAAAAACAGGTGAGTCTGAATTATTTGTTTTTGTAAGCTATATTCCTCCAAAAAATTTAAAATATTATAATATTCATTTAAATAACTCAAAATCAATTTTAGAAAATCTTAAATTTTCACAACATGTATTATTTACAGGAGATTTTAACCTTAGTAATGTTGAATGGACGTTTGATTACGAAGACAAGTGTTTAATTCCCTTTAATGTTTCAACTAAAATAGAATGTACAGTCATAAACTTTTTTGGTCAACATAATTTTATCCAAATCAATTCGCAGTATAATAGTCTCAATCGAATTCTTGATTTGTTGAGAATTATTTTCATATTTGTATTGATAAGTGTAATTTTAAAGTTATTGCAAATTCATCTGAATATAGCGTGTACTCTAGTTTTGTAAGCGTTTTGATGGGGCAGTTAATAGATTTGTGCCAAAAAAACATTTTGAAAATAATTCTTGTCCTATCTGGTATAATTGGAGGTTGACCCTTCTCAAAAACAGAGAAAGTAAGGCATACAAATTATATAAACTTCGCACAAACTATCTAAATCTTCAAGCAGAATGCGATATTCTCAATAAATTCTTGTATCGAAATTACATTTTTTCTATAGAATGTTATCTCAAATTAAATGCCAATCGATTTTGGAATAAGGTATCAACATACAATTACTAGTGATTTACCTACAATTTGTAATTTATTCGTTGACTATTTTCAATCGGTTTACACTTTAGATACTCCCCCTATCCACAAACTACCTTATATGGTCAATATAGGTTCTTTAGTGTTTAGTCCTTTTGAAGTTGAAGAGGTTTTTTTCTAAATTGGATGCTAATAAAAGTGAAGGGCCTGATAAGATTCCTGCTATTTTGTAAAGACAAATTTGGTATTGCAATAGCTCAACCTCTTTTTAATCTTTCAATAGCCAAAGGGCAATTTTAGGATTGCTGTAAGGTTTCATTCTTATCGCCAATTTTCAAATCGAGCTCGAAGCAGGATGTCCCATTTGTAAAATTTCTTGTATTCCAAAAGTATTTGAAAAGTTAGTATGCAACAGGTTAACTGTGTTATTTCAAAACCATATTTTGGTTTCTCAACATGGGTTTGTAGCAAAGAAATCAACCGCAACAAACTAAGCATTAATAAACAATAACATTATTACAAATATGGAAAAAGGTTTGCAAACAGATGTTATTTTTACAGATTTTGCAAAGGCATTTGACAGAGTTTACCATCAAATCCTAATTAACAAACTCACTTCTCTAGGTATTCACTCTTCCCTACTAAAAGGGCTTAAATCATATTTAGCTGGTAGAATCCAAATAGTAAAAGTTGATAGCTCGCTCTCGAAATATATCTCGGTCTCATATGGTGTTCCACAAGGAAGCCATTTGGGTTCATTATTATTCTTGTTGTTTGTAAATGATATGCCTGATATTTTAAACAATTCAAACTGCCTTCTTTACGCGACGATCGCAAATTTTAACATAAGATTTCTTTTCAAGCTGACTGTGTTTTTCTTTTGGAATATCTGTTAAGGCTTGATAATTGGTGCAAGCTAAATCACTTAATATTAAATGCTTCTAAATATCAAGTCTTGTCGTGTATTCGAAATTCTAATCCCATAGTGTTTGATTATACTATCAATCATGCAAATTAAGAGCGTGTAAGAAAGAAGGATCTAGGAGTAATCTTAGATACAAAACTTTTCTTCTTACCGCACTATGATTATATCATAAGCAGAGCAAAACAAATGCTTGATTTCTTAAAAAGAAACACCAAGGAATTCTCAGATTCATATGCCTTAAAATCTCTGTACAATTCACTGGTAAGGTCAGTTTTTGAATACTGTAGCATCATTTGGAACCCCTATTACAATAATTCAATAAACAGAATTGAAAAAGATCAGAAATATTTTACAAGGTACGCATTTTATAAGCTAAACTGGAGGATTGCAATCTCTTTATGATCGTAGGGCTTATTTTTCAGTAATATTTTTAAAAGACATCGTAACATTTCATATCAACTATCTTCCTCTACTAGTTAATTGTGTAAATGCACCCTCTAGAACTACACGATAACGGTTTCATTTTTATGAGCAGTTTCATCGTACAAATTATTGCAGCAATGAACCCATTACGCGTTGCACAAGAGAAGTGAATTTAATTTGCAATAGGATTGTTTTTAATCATCATTTTAATCATTTTAATGATATGTTTGAAATAATACTTAAACTGTAACCTCCTAAACAATTTCAAGACTTAATTTTTTATTAGTATCTAGTCTATGAGATTAATCTGATTGATGAAATTAACTAAACTAAACATCTTATTGCAGAACCTTATGCTACTAACCACATTTAATTCTGCAACTACAAAGTTTCAGCAACTCAATCTCATCTGCAAAATCAAAAACGTTAGAATGGTTCACTAAAACACTAAAATACTTTATCCAAAAGTTTTGTCTATTTTTACATTTTAAACAACTAATATTCTTCGATAACGTCTTGCCTTGAAAGGAATCACTTCGATGGTGATTTCTTCATTTTTTTTCCATCAAATCATAAAAACCCTGATGAAAAAATTACTTTAAAATAATATTAAAACCACTTTAAGAATGAATTACAATTTTTCAAAATCAATCTTTGAACTTAATGAAATTACTCATCACACACAAATCACCCAGAAGAATATTCGGAGAGATCCAAGAAAAATACAAAGAACAATTTACTTTTTCCCTGCCATTTAATAAATTATAATTTTTAAAATGCCAATAATAACTATTAAGTATTATTATTAATATCTTTACTATACACATTTCATCTCTATGATGAATCAGTACAATCTCAAAGTAAATTTTAATCAAAATCTTATGTGAATCATCATCAATAAATAATAATACATATAATCGACATCTACAATAAGGTTAATTAACTCATTTAACTCATTTATAGAAATACCATCGCTCAGCATCACAGCAGCAACGCTCAGAATAACCTTCGACTATAAATTGCATTTTAAACAAAACCACATACTAACCATAAATGCGTTTATAAAATGCGTTGTCATATGTGGATATATAATATAATTATAATGGGGAATAAGAAAATAAAAAATTCCTAGAATTTCAATTCTTCGAACTTAAGAGTTCAACATTTTTCCCAATGATTTTCTAAACACGGAAACTGTCACATTTCTGCCTAGATAAAAATTAACTTTTTCCTATGACATATTTATGCTATAAATCAATCATGAACTTAATGCAAGGAAAAGTTAAATTCTTTCCAATCAACTACTTTAAAAGTTGTATTACTTAGCAAATGAAACAAAAGAGCTGAGGTACAAACTCGATTTAAGAAAAATAATGCGACTATTTTGTACTAATTTAAATAATTGTTTAAATTAAACTTTACTTCAATGGAATTTTAACTTTTGTTTATCTTTTTGACATTTTGTCTACTACTTTGTCTATAAAAACCAACTGTGTGTAAGAAATCAAATGAAAAAAAGCTCAAAAACAGTTAATTTATAAGAAATAAATAGAAAAAAAAAGTGTGCAAAATATTGTCATGAATTATTCATGACATTTCAATAAACAGATATAAGAAAAAATAAATTAAATAAAATGAAATTGGCTTAAAGAATCATCAACATCATCATCATAAGAAATAAAAAATAAAGAAAATAAAATTATATCTTCAACCTCAATCAAACTCGTCTCAATCATCGTTATACCGTCATAGAATATAACAGCAGCAGCAATAACATGAAGAATAATTCAAATTCAAGTAACGTATATTATTCGCTTTTTATTATAGATAGATAGATATGAATTTGCGATCTGTTCTATGACACAAAAAAGCTTCTAAGTCATCAATACCTCGACAACGACGACGACGACGACGGGAACGAATGTACAGAGAGCGGGGCCTATGCATAAGCCCACCACGTACAATTTATCCAATAATCGTGACATGCTACTAGTTAATAAGATAAAATTAAAAGAATACAAAAATTTTAAATTAAAAATAAAAATACTTAACACCAACACACCACCAACAGAAAATCCATAAGATACATTTTTGCAGATTTGTTTTATTGTATTCTTATTGGTTCTTTTTTTTTTCTTTTTCTTGTTGTTGCTTAATTCTACTTTAAAAAATAAAAATTACAAACAAAAATAGAATCTTAATTCTTAAACACTCAGAGTTCAGCGTTGTCTACTTAATACTATTGAAGTGTTTGTATTAAATTTCAAGTTTTAAAATCAGAAAAATATGAGTAATATTAACAAATGTTAATGATTCAATATTTTTACAATTTTCTATTCCTTTTTCAAATGGGGATCAGAGATTTTCTCATGAACTTTAAAATGTTATAGTTCTCACCTACTTGATTAGTCATTTCATTAAGTTTAACATTCGGCGAGTGTGGCAAAAATCAAAACACTCAAGTTTAGTTTTCCATGTCTTTTAGCTAAAACAAAAATTTGTGATTTATGATACAAAATTATGTACTATATTCATTGGAAGGTAGCACTGGTAATTAGGCATGAATAGCATGCAAAACTTCGCAACAAACCAACCGATCAACACCAATGACGACGACGACGAACGATGAACGACGCCAACGATTGAGAATAAAACATGAACAACCGGTGAGCTGGGAAATTCCCAAAAGCAAATGGATTGGATATGTAGAGAATTAGATGGGGATAGATAGATTGGTACCGAAACCAACAAAACCAACCTATAACAAAGTATTGTATATCTCACTGGCAGATATTATTAGGTGTAACCTAAAGCTTTATTTTTAATGTCCCGCGAGAGTTTGAAAGGTTCAGAGTACTTAGCGTTGCGGTTGTGTGGTGTTTCGCGCGGAGTTAAATATATTTTTATTCTCTAAATCTAAAAGAAATAACAACAACAAAAAAAACATCAATTCTGTGATTTTTAAAATTTTTATTTTAACTTTAAATTGAGTTTTTTTCCGTTTTGAAAATAAAATAAAAATAAGAGTGGGGATAAAAGAACTATGCTAAGCCTGATGTGATATTTTATTCTAACAGAATCCAACGAAAACAAAAATAGAAAAATACGAAATAGTAAGTTGGGATCATAATTTCACTACTAATCGGGCTGGAAAGGTGGCGCTAAGACTAAAACAAAAAATAATAAAATAAGTCACATACTTATTTATGTACCTCTAAATTCAGTTGACCGATATTATTTTTTTGGTTTTCAAATGAAAATTAATTTAAAATAATAATAAATTGCCTTTGCATATATCAATCTTTTATATATGGTATTGAGAAAGAGTGTCTTTATATGAAAAATTATATATGAGATCAGTTGTTGTTGTTGGTACGTACAATTTTCGGGTTTTCAATTTGATTTTAGTTTGACGTAATAAAATAAATAGTGGTGATGTGTTAGCTAAGGAATTTCAAAATAAAAATAATATATTTAGATTCGTTTTACGAAGAAGTGTTTGTTTTTTGATTTTTCTATTTGTTGGCAAAATCGTTGTGAGCAGAAAGTGAAGAGTTTTCGTTTTATAGAAATCAAGTGTTAGGGTTTAAACAAAAATTGAAGAGATTTAATAATAATAAGAAGTCAATTTGAGTGAGATTTAATTTTAATATTTATGAGGCAGCATTTCTTAAATAAAATAAAGAACCAAATAAATCTTAATTGAAAATAAAATCTTTAAAACGTGAAAAACTAAATTGAGCTGCGTTGTGCAAACCTAAACGTCAATAGTATTTTAGGTTACGATTTTAAAAAATTTCTTGCAAAATTTTGAAAGTGTTTCTAATATAACTACATATTGAAATAAATTGACAAATTCCTAAATATTAAAAACTGATGAAAAATCTACCAAAATCTACACATTGGAGACTCTTTAAAATTTGCTCTTGATGAAAATAAAGATTCTACATGAATATTTTTTTTTTTAATTTGTGTAAAATGTGTTTTTCAAAGTAATAAATCTCTCATTGACAGATTGCGTTTAAAACTTTAAGGTCTCCAAATCTATTCAAACAAAAATATTGAATATTGCCCAAGAAATATCTTAAATAACTATTTCGTTGATCATTTTAGTTAAAAATCGTCTCATATTAATATTTAACTACATCAAAAAAGTCTACAACATAAATATAGTCTCAAAATTGTCTAACATTTATCCTTTTGAACGATGAGAACTATTCCAAGCAATATAAATCCAATTCCAACAACTTGTTAATCTATATACAAAAATGTATGTTCAAACGAAACAAAGAAGTTCTCCATTTTTAAAAAATCATCTCTTTTAGTAATGCAAAACAAGTGTATACCTTTAAAATATTTTTGACAGGCACCAAATTCTCCACATTAAATTAAAAAGTCTACAAATTTTTAGTTACAAGATAAAACATTTCAAAAGTATTAAACTCTATAAATTCATACTTACGAGTAACTCAAAAATGTCCTTAATTTATTTAGAAGGAATAACTCTACACCTTTAATGTTTCGTACAATTCTCTCCAATTTTTTTATTGAACAAAATTAATACTCTAGGAACTTAAAATATAAAAAAAAAATATATTTGGAATTGACCATCACTAATTTTACAATATTATTTTAAAAAAGTCCCCAACAATTTTTCATTCATTGTTTTATGCTTGAAAAAAAAGAGTTTTCGACTTATAAGCATTAAACTTAAATTCTTAGGATTTTAACTTTTTTTCAGATCTCAAAGTTACTAAGTTTCTTACATTTTTTTATATTTTTATTTGCAGATGTCGCAACTCGCACCAATAAAACCACACAAACCATTAACCGTCTCATTGTCTGACGACACATACAATGCTTATGCTGATAACTTTGATCTCTCATTGCTGCCAAATGAAACAGAGCTTCCATTGAGTCCTCAATCGGAATCATCATCAACTTCGTCCTCTTCCCAATTACAATCATCACCATCAGCGTTGTCGTCTACGACTACTTCACATGTTTCCCTTGATTACATTCCAACAACAATCTACCATGACCAAACGGTGACACAAATCAAAATTGAAAAACCCTGGTCAGACGACACCCTCCATTCTTCCACCACTCTTAATCACACCAACAATAATTCAAATTCGATTCTTCTGGAACAACTCCAACATCACTACAAATTCTATCCATCACCACAACCATCTCCGGATCACTTCCATCTCAACAGCAACAACAACGGTCCGCCGGCGACCGTCAACGCTTCTACAGTCTACCCACCATCACCTTGCCCTTCGATTGATGCCAAATCACCATACTCCAGCCACCAGTACCACCAAATCAAACAGGAGCTCCACATCCTACCACCATCGCCACCAGAGTCCAGTTGCGGTGCCCCATCACCGCACTCCTTTGCTGACATTAAGCAAGAACCCGATGAGGCTTTCATTGACATAAACTCCTTGTTGGAGAAGTCATTGACTAGCATGCGACAAGAAACCACCAACGTCAACACCACCCCCAACACCAACGATTCAAAGCCACAAATTGTGAGCCACCACTATCCCCACCATCCTCATCATCCTCACAATCATCATCAGCATCACCTTAACCACCAAGAGTCTCAACAGCAATCACACCAACAGCAGGCTTCATCTCAAGACAATCAGCTGCTTCGGGAATACCTTGAGGACACGACCTTTCAAAAGAAGCACAATCTTAAGCCTTTGGCTTTGGAGACTCTCATCGGTGGCTTAGGTGTACGCGGGGATATTGAGCCAGTTATTTCGCTAGCTCTGGAACATGCCAAGCGTGAGGCGGAGGCTACGTGCAATAAATTGCAAATATCTGCTGGTGAGTCATTTTTAACAATTTATTTAAAAATAGATACTGATTGTGAGTTTTGTTTATCGTTTATCTTGGCTTTCGAGGGTTGTGCTATAAAGTGGGGTAAAAAGTTTAGGTACATTAAATCAAAATGACTAAGACCCCCGAAGGTGGTAAAAATTGGATTAACCCCTCTTTTCCGTATCCGGTAATTAGTGAAAATAAATTGAATAATTTTATATTGAATTCAAATTTAAATTGAAAAACAAAAAGATTTATTGGAAAATAACGATGGAGGATTTGTTGCTTTTCTCAAAAAATAAATGATATTACTTAGTATTTAACGTTAACTTAGAATATATTAAGCAATGAACTTATTTACATACGCGCACATGAGTATAGTTGTTAAAAAGCAAAGTCTATAGTTTGTTGATGAATTGCATTTTCTTTGTGTCATTTGATAAATTTTGTGTTTATCTAAAGCAAATTGTAAACAAATTAGGAATTGAACTTTGAATGAGTCTACGATCAGCTTGGCAGCTTGTGATTGAAACGTGTAGAGTACACTTTATTGTTTATCTTTTCGTTTAACACGAGATAGATTTTGGGGAAGCACCTTCTCAGGTATAATTGAGTTGTAAATAATTATTTTTGTATCAAAAGACATAAGATGGGGGAACCCTTGACGAAATTTTAAAGAGTGGCTTACATTCAGAGTCGTTTTTTATTATTAAAGAAATATTGGAAACTTTAACGAAAAAGTGATGAGTTGTTTTTTTTAAACAATATTTCGAGTTAAGAAAACTCCAAAACTCTTTTATGTTTTAGTTTTAAAATTCTCGATTTAAAAATAAATACAGAGTAATTCCTTTTGTTAATGTCAATCAATACGAATTTTGTTTTAAAAAAATGTAAGTTGTCTTTAGGACCTAGAGGTACCTACATGCCTAAATTCTTTTAAAAAAATGTACGCTGCGTGTATAAACGGCAGTCTTTATAAAATTTATTAGAAAATGATAAGACTAGCCTACACATAGTCAACAAAGTTTGTTAACCAGCAATTAGGTTATACCATTTATTAGATTTTTGGTGACATAAGTCCAGTTTTTGGGATATCAGCTATTAATTTTGGTAATACAATCTTAGATTACGGCAATGTAAATTTATGAACAATTTTTTTTTTAATTAAACTTGCTTGGTGATGTTTTTTTTTTTTAATCTATGATTCTTTCTTCAATATTCAAGTAAATTATTTCAATATTTCATGCATTTTTTGAAATATATTCTACATAATACTGAAATGCTTGAACTGTTTTTGACAAAAAGCTTGATTGCTACAAAAGTTAATTTTTTTTTCTGATTCTGAATCAGATTTTTGAATAAGTTTTTGAAATGTTTTAGAAAACTATATAAAGAGTGTTAAAAATAAATGTTTACAAAATGTTGTATGGATAGTACTGATTTGTAATCAGCACCAGATTTCGCGTAATTGAGGCTTTTCAAAACAAAAAATTCTAGTTAAGGACAACAAGAACCGTTAAAAAAGTATTATTTTAACACGTTTGTATTTTAAATCACGCTTAATTTTTTTTACTACTACATATAAAGGGTTTTTCAGTAAGGGCGGGTAGATATTGTGTGTAGATGTCGTGGCGTTTGCTGCGTGGCACGTAGCGCCGTCCTGCAGAAACCACATGTCGTCTAGGTTCATCAAGATGATTTTTTGGCCAAATTGGGGTCCTCTTTCAAACGATTCAAGCCCAGTCAGCGAACAAACGGCGTTGTCTTGGGTCATGAACTTTAAGCTCCTGGGTCAGTTGGATCTTCTACTGGTGTAGGCCCAAGTCCCGAAGCAAAATTCCACAAATTGAAGCCTGCGAAAGGCCAAGTTCTTGTGCACGGCGAGGAATAGACTGCCACGGGTTCTGCTCTACACTTTCACGGAATGCTGCAATGTTCTCGACCAATCTTGCGTATTTTGAACGTACGGGTCGGGTGTTGGCTGAAGGTTTACAGAACCGGTCGTCTCAAATTTGGCCACCAAACGTTGAAGAGTTGATTGTGAAGGGCCACCACGTCACCACCACGTACAATGGACGCAATGCACACAACGATTACTTTAACAAAAACTTGTTTTTATAATACAGTTTTGTCATTTAAACGTGCTGTTTAATCGTGTAAATTCCATGATGATTTTACATAAACAACTGAATATTAAAAAAATATTTGACAGATTCAACTAAAACAAATTGGCCGCCCCAGGGTGCCAAAATCTACCAGCGCCAATCAGACATCAGAATCTTGACTTTAGACCAAACGCATATTTATTTTTGGTTTAAAGATCACACAATCATTTTTTCTATTACTCTAAAATTATGAACACTAGTATAAAATTACATTAAATTTAATTTAAATAAAAACAAAAGAAAAAAAATTAAATACAATAAAATCAAATAAATCTAAGTAAAACAAAACTATAAGAAACATTAAGGTACAATAAAATTAATTTAAATAAAGTAAATTTAAAAAAAGGCTGGGATGCGACCCACACTGATGACTTTGTTTGAAGTTTGAAAATTTATTTTTTTTTAATTAATTTTTAGTCGAAAACAAATGTTTACCAATTTTAGTAGCATTTCTTAAATTTTTACAAATTGGATGAATGAAATTAATTTAAGAGTTATCAAGAAGCGAACATCAATTTTTAGCAAATTTGCGTACTATTTCCTTCAGATTTTATTTTTGTATGCAAAAACGAACTGTTGGATTTTTGAAAAAAACAACCGAATATCAAAAACAATATTTTCTGTAAAATAAAAAGTTTGAAGACAATATTTTCATTTTTTTGAAAAGCTTTTTGAGTCGAAAGTAAATTTTTCGATTTTTCTCAAAATTTTACTGAATCTTGACAACAATATTTCTTAAAAGATAAAAGTAGTTAAAAGCCAATATCCCAAAGTTTTGAAAAGATATTTGAGTCGAAAATCAACTTTTAACAACTTTTGTTAAATTTTCTTTTAAGTTCTTATTTCTTGTAAAAAAAACTGTCAATTCCATTTTTTTCAAAATGTTTCGGAATGTTGAAAACAATATTTTTTAGAAGCTTAAATTAGTTGGAAGCCATAATCTTTAATTTTTAAAAAGATGTTTGAGTCGAAAATCAATGTTTACCAACTTTTGTTAAATTTTCTTTTAAGTTTCTATTTTTTGTAAAAAAACTGTCAATTCGATTTTTCTCAAAATTTTACTGAATGTTGACAACAATATTTTTTAAAAGATAAAAGTAGTTTAAAGCCAATATATGAGAGTTTTGAATAGATATTTGAGTCGAAATTCCATTTTTACCAACTTTGAGTATTGTTTTTTTGAGGTTTTTATTTTTATAAAAAAAACTGTCAATTCGATTTTTCTCAAAATTTTACCAGATGTTTAAAACGTTATTTTTCGTTGTATAAAATTGTTTTGGAGATAAAATCATTTTGTATTCGTAAAATTTTCGAAAAAAATATTTTTTCAAAAAAACATATTTGTTTGGTATCAGGTTACAATATATTATATACAATTTAATTCAAGGCTCTAGCGTTTTTGGTTCGTAAGATATTTAGGGTTACCCAAAATGTTCACCTTTTTTTTAAACTGCTGTGGTAAAAAAAAAACCGCCCACGCAATTTTCTTGAGAGCTCCTTCTGCATCTTTCTGCCTTAATATATGTATAACAAAATTTATTTGAAGTCGAATGACATACAGACGTACGAACGTACGTACACACGCACGACAGACAAAAGTATTTGTGTGTACAAAATCAAAGCACCTTAAAAAGAGCTTGAATAATAAGGAGAAAATAATTATTTTAGAAATTTAAAATGGTTCTTATTCTCGTAGAGCCCATGAATATGTACAAAATTTAACTGTTTACAATCCTTTCAAATTACGAGTTCTTAGACAATTTCAATTAAAACCTCGCCTTTCCAGTAATATAACTATTTCTCAGTTGATCAATTTGAGCGAAAATAAATCAAACTTAGAAATAGTTTATTTTGAAAATCAAGGGTTTTGTAAATTTGTGTGTGCTTTGAAACTTTTATTTCAAAACAAACACAAATATTAAATGCCTATATAACACTTATTTACAATTCGTAATAGATTGAAGTCTTCAATAAGATTTCTTTAATATCCACTTTTATATCACAATTTTAAAAAATTTTAATAGGAGAATTTTTGTGTATACCATTCGTTGTTATATAAATATTCTTTCAAAATTGTATGCAAACTATTTTTTAAGTTTTGACATAAACTCAGTAGTATCAACTTAATTTTTGTTTTGTATACAATTCTCTTATTCAATTTTTATAACATCTCAGCACTTTTGATCCACTTTTAAAACAACGAATTTCTTCAACAATAATCGTACAGTACATTTTTTGATATTACTCATATATTTTATGTTTATTCATGTAAAAATCAACTTTCAATAATATTTAATAATTAATGCTCCTTAGGCATTAAAATACTCAAGTGCTGGAAGTCATTTTTAAGTTATTTTGTATCAAGTAACATTTATCTTTATAATTGCTCTCAACATAATAATATAATAAATAAATCACATCAAAAAAATATTTCAAGGCTTACAACTCTTAATAAGTTAAGAATATATTATACTCTATGCACACACACAAAAAAACAGGTGGTCTGTAAATCAAAAACAACATAAAAAGAAAAATTAAACAATAAAAAAATAAAACACCATCAATATAAATTTACTTACGAGTATCTACGTCACTTTAAGAATATGAACAATTGAATTTTATACACTTATAGTGTGTTTATCGTCTATCGTCCAACTATAATTATATGTTTTACGGAAAGTCCAGAGTAATATTTTTTTATAGTTCTATCATAGAAAAGGTTAATAATTTGTTTTATTATATTCTAAAATCTTTACTCATAGCAAGTGTGATGGAATATAAATTTTTTTTTTCAATTATTATTCCCATAAAAACAATTTAATTTTTCAGAATCTAAATTTATATTTCTTTATCGTTAGCACAAAATTGTATAAATCATTCTAAAGTTAGTCATATAATTTTGTATTTTTCTCATTGAACGTCTGCGTTTTTCCAAGACTTCAATTTTAGTTCACACCAGATTTTAAGTAAGGTATTTTCCATAAACAATATATATCTCCCAAAATCACATGATGATGTAGTAGAAAAAGAATTCATCATCAATCACATCTAAAACCTACACATCTAGGTCAATAGTACTTCATTAAATCGTATACCTTTGTCATTACCTTTATTTTGATAAATTTTCTTAAATTCGAGTTCGCTTCTCAAGTCTTTCGTTTTAAATCTCTTCTCCCAAATACTGCCAATAATCAAAAGCCCTGCTTGTAAATTTTTTAATTTACAAATCAATTAATTACAGATGATGCCTTTTTATTGTAAATTTCATGTAGTCTTTTTGTCAAGTCCCTGTAAAAAATCTTAAGATTATTGTTTAAGCCCAAAGAAAACCATGTTGACCAAAAATGTTAACATATCTCGTACCTTGCGTCGTCGTGTGGTTCTAATTAATAATTAACTATCTTTAAATATACATCCACTCAATTTGTATATTTTTAAAAATGTTTCCAAGAATAAACAAATTCTATTTGCGGCACCTGGGACCACCAGGTACGACAGCCAACAAAAAATACTCATTATTCTTTGATTCCATATTTTTTATCCAAATCAAACTTTTTGAGTCGAAGTTGAAGTTAATACAATTTATCTAAAATCTTGTTTTGTTTTTTTTTTTTATTTATTTTAGATCCACAAAAATGGACTCCACCCCAAGTACACGCATGGCTACGATCCACTGCTGATCAATTCAAATTGCCGCCAATCATTGATTTGGAACTAAAGTTTCCCGAAGATGGTACGACCTTGTCATTACTCACCGAAGAAGAATTCGTACGCAGAGCACCTGAGGTGAGTGTTTTTTGTTGTATTTCTTTTTCAAAAAAAAAAATAAAAAAAAAATAGAAACAAAAAGAAACAGAGTGGAAATAGTGAGATGTTAAGTGAGCTCAAGGTAGTGACGTCAGAGGCTGAGCTCGACTGAGTCGAGTATCAATATGCTGATGAAGAAGATCATGATGATGATGATGATGCGAAATGGGAAAGAAAAACCAAAAGTTTAGTTCTTTTTTCTATTTTCGAGAAAAATCGTTATTTTGTAATTTTTGTTTTTAAGAAATTGACTGTGCGGTTGACTCTCTGTTGATTGTGTCTCGCTCTCGTGGGGAAGAAAGTAGGTTTCGGTGATATGTTTTTTAAGTTTTTTTTTTAACGCAACCAAACCGAGCAACGAACGATGGCGGCGCGGTGGCACGGCGATGGACATGCGATGTTTGCCTTTGCCTTTGCGCTTAGCGATGATGGTTTGGTATAAAGTCGTTGATGAAGATGATGGTTGTGGTAATTTTTTTTCTTCGTGTTTTGATTTTTGTTGTTGTGGTGACTGAAAAGTCACTTTCACCTTGCAATGCCGTTTCTTTTCTTTAAAGGCTTCCACGATATTGTTGTTATTGTTGTTGTTGTAGTTGGTTGTGATATTACATTACTTTATGTATATTTTGCGTTCCCAACCTTCACATTCCTTAAACTTTATCAACCTTATACCGGTCGTTCGGGCGGGAGGTCGGTTGGTTGGTTGGTTAGTTGGTAGATGGTGTCTATAGAATAAAAGAAAATACACAAAAGACAAAAGACTTATGAACAACTGGCATGCGCTCGAGCTTCAAATCACGTTCGATAACATTTATTGGCTGTGGCCATGGCTATACCTATAGTAATTTTTGTTTTTTTTTCTTCTTTGTTGTGTTTTATTAAAATTCTCGTAAAATGATGAAATAAAATTGATAATAGATACAAAATATAAATAATATACATGTCTATAATAATATATTGTATTTACAATAAAAGAAGATCGAACAAAAAAGCAGGCCATAATTTGTATGCATCACCAAATGATTGACCAATTAATAAATAGAATTTCATGTTTTTATTTTGTTTTGTTAACAAATAAAAATATGCTGCATAAATATATAAATAAGAGTGATATGAGGCCTAAAAAGACGCAGAGTAACTTGTTTCGCATCGATTATATAATCAGATTTTTGTTGATGTTTTCATTGTTGTTTGCATAAGTATTTTGTTTGTCAATTTAGAATTAGGGCAAAGAGGTGGAGGGAGTTCAAATTAATTCAATTTTTTTTTTAATTTTTAAAAACTTTTTATTTATGTAGAAAATCTTAATTTGAGAAATGAAACCCATGAAAATTAGATAGCTTAAGTCAGTGTTACCTCTGAAAATTTTCATAAAAATGTCCCATAGAAATGTCAATTAAAACGCAGGTTAACTATTAAAGCTTTTATTATTACAATTAAGTACAAAAGTATACTGTATAAATTGAGGTTACATAAGCGATTAACAACTAGAATTGTTTAGAAAACTGTTTTTAAAAGTCTTCGTTTTTGATATGACATTTTTACTTTGATGTTTGTTCTCCATACATAATTCTGTATAAGAACATTAAAGGAACCCATGCTTCTACCTCTAACTCCAAATCTTTGCCTCTAAAAACATTTAAAGCTGAAAGCATTTGTAAGTTTCTTTTTCATAAGTGTAAGCTTGAAAAATATTCGCTCAGAACACGCACTTGCTCTGATGTAAAGGCAATATTTTTGCCAATCAAATTTGTATAGATTTGGATTCATACATTCATTTTAGTGGTTTCCTATTTTGAACCAAAATTGTTCTATATTTTAAGTTAAAAAAATACTCTAAAAATCAGTAATGGTAGCTTATAACTTATTATTTTTCGGAATAAGAAATAAATAATTTAATTAATTTCTCAATTTTATAACTTCTGGGTACAAGAAACGTAACATAGATAACTTTTTATCATAAATATTAATCCTAGCTGCGATTTAATCACATATTACTTGATAATATTTCAAAATGTTAGTTTTAATTAAAAGAACTTCTTGTTCTTTAGTTTGTCCATTTTTAATGCTCATTTTAGCGTCATTTTGTTTCGTCATTCAAACATAATTTTTTCTTTACAAAGTTTTTGATACACCAGGAAAAAAACATTCTTTACAGCTAAAAAGGTTTTATAATGGCACTACAGTGTCCCCAAAAGTAAATATGGCTTTAGTTATTGATTTTATAACTGCTTTCATTTGATAATTCATATTTAAGAGAAGAAACAACTTAAAGCTTTTAAACGCTGCCAAATGAAAAAGTTGGTTTATAACTCTGGGTTAACTTAATGCTGAAAAATTTAGCTTAAAAGGACTAAGATTAAAGAGAACTTAAATAAAAGTGTTTAATTTTTTGGTTCACGAAATTAAAAGGACAAAGCTAATATACTCTTGAACTTTTAGCACATTTATTAAATTTAATTTAATAATGCTTAAATCATTGAAACAAGTAGTAGCAGGAACCTATTTACAAAGCATTAGTTTAATTATAAGAAATATTGACTTAACATTCATTTTCTGTCACTTAACTTATATAAGTTCAAAACAATCTTAAAACAATTATTAAATTTTCCAAAACTTTCAGACATTCTCTAGCTCCATGTTGAGGTAATAGATTATATCCCTTGAGCTTCCTAGATGCTCTAGGGTTGATGTAAAGCCTTTCTAGAAAAAATTTGTGTCTATCATTTC
Source organism: Eupeodes corollae (assembly GCF_945859685.1). Lineage (NCBI taxonomy): Eukaryota > Metazoa > Arthropoda > Insecta > Diptera > Syrphidae > Eupeodes > Eupeodes corollae. Next base: position 285,550,069 of record NC_079147.1, read on the forward strand.
AGCACAAAGTTCAAAAATATTACAATACAATTATTGAATATCACTTGTCTTAAATTCAATTCAATTCAATTCAAAGGTTATCAAAAAACATGATACAAACGATGACAACAATTCTTACTCCTCTTTTTCTGAAATAAATGTTTAACTAATTTTGAAATAAAAAAGGATACTGTTGTGCAGAGTATCATAATATTGGATGAATTTTTTAATGGTGTACCATCCTCCAACTTAAAATAACGTGTTGCTTATTTATCATATGCGTTATTTGATCTTAATATCTGAAAAGTTTCATTCATTATACCTGTGCAAAAGAATGGTCCTCAAAATGAAGCAATCAACTATAGACATAAAGTTAAATTATCTAGGATACCAAAACTGTTCGAGTCTATTGTATATTGTATGTAATTTACTTTCCTTTAATCGTACTTCAATTATTTGTGATAGCCAGCATGGTTTTATGAAAAAGAGATCTGCAGTTACTAATTTATTTAATTTGACGTCCTTTTGTTTTGACAAATCGATTGTGCATTTACTTATTTTATTAAAGCTTTTGACAAGTTGTGCTACAATACATTCATTTTAAAACTAAACAATCAATTTTTTAACAACAACTTCTTAAATTGGATCTCATTCTTAAAATTTGAATTTTTAGTGTTGTATTTCGTAATGTGCATTCGAGTCGATTTGTTGTGAATTCTGGCGTCCCTAAGGGAAGCCATTTAGGTCCAATTTTATTTATTTTATTTATAAATAACTTGTTTTCGATCATAAAATTTCCTTTGTCCTCATTTATGCTGATGACATTAAGCTTTTCAAAAGTATAAAATCAACTTCTTACTGTTTAATTTTGCAAAAACATTTGTTAATATTTAGGAATGGTGCAATAAGAATCTTCTCGTTTTGAATGTTGTAAATGTAAACCCTTTAATTTTAAGTATACGCATGATACACAGCATTTAAGTAAAGTTTCTGTGTTTTCTAATTAAGGTTTTATTCTTGATCACTTTTAATGATCTCTTAAACTTCATAGATAAGAAAGGTAATAGAAAGCTAATAGGATCCTCGGATTCTCTTTGGAATATAGTTGTGTTGTTTGGTCACCTTACTACTCCGTTATTATAACAAGATTTGAAGCAATTCAGAGAAGATTTATGTGTTTTTTACTTCGTTTTCTTCCATGGTCACATGAACATACACTTCCCCCTTATTTTCAAAGTCTCGCTTTAATAAACCTTCCAACACTCAGCAGTCATGAAAAGTACTTGCAATTTTGTTTTATAGTTTGAATTATTATTAGCTCAGTATCATCTCCATTAGTTCTAAGGCAGTTAAATTTTAGTTTTAGTCGTACAAGTATTAGACTACAACAAAAATTTTGTCCACCTTCTTCAGAAGTTTTTGAAATAAGAACTTGTAAATAGTGAAACAAAAACTTGGATCACAAATTTGTAGACTCATATTATAAGTATAAATTTGTGGTTACAACTTGTATTTTTGTGAAACAAGTTAGTGATTCAAAACCTAAGAAAATCGCATCATAGTTTGAAAATAACAGGAAAATATCACCAACTCCAATAGTAATTCTAATCGTGGCAACAGTTCATCTTCAAAAGCTTCCATAAACTACCATTTTTGGAGGGCATTGCTAGTAGGCATATAAGAGCTCAAAAAACCCTTTTACATTAAATTTGGTTACCATAAGCACGCTACTACATGATCTCAGACATTATTTTTTGTAGTTTAAAACCTATTATGAAATTATTATTGAACTATCATGGCAGCTGGTAAATTTGTTGAATATTTTAGCTGTACTTTAACTTCCATCAGGAACATATTTTGAAGGACCAATTTTGTTGACACATATCTGGATTAAATTATTGTGACAGGTCTTCTAAGCTATAGTCCAATGCTTCCAAACGGCATTTTATTTCTTTTACTATCAATATCCTCCATCCATTTCAAAGTACTTTTCAATTGCTAACATATATGAATATAACTCTCCATTAACTTGCACTGATTGACACATTTGTTTCAAGTCAGTATAAGTCTATTCGTTGGAAGACAGATATCATCCGCATAGTCTAGAGGTATTATAGCTTATCAAACGGTCTCCATTGAATACGTGCCTCTTAACATATGCCCAACGTGACGAGCATTATATTTTCAATTGCATCACCCATTAAACAAACAGAACTAGGCACAAAACATCACCCTGTCAAGAGGTGTCAAACAAAGCGAAAAACAAAACTGCCTTGTGATGAAAAATAGAACATATTTCGATTTAAAAATTGTAGCTTAGGACGGTCTTTAATAATAATCAATAACATTATTTAAGAACAATCATTTCCCGTAACTTCATATATATGTTACACTAACAATGATCTTTAACCTCAGCTCTTTTGTTTTTCATATGTTTCAGTTTAAAAACACAATAGTTTTCCTTTTTTCTCGGTTTGAATAGAAAAAAGTTTTTACTGAATTTTAAAAATTAATTGCAGTCAAACAAATTCTAACTTAGCCGATTTCAAAATCTTTAAAAAATACAAAAATATTGTGTAAATTATAATCTCGTATAGATTATGCAACTCCAACCGAAAAACTTATGTCTAGCCTTTTGCAATCATATTTTGTCGTGTTATTACTCCAACACCATACAAAATTATCATTATTTCTATTATGAAAGTCTGGTTTCAAATAAAACACAAACCCACCACCAACTGTCATGTCAGTTAATGTGATGACAATTCATTAACGTGTCCACCATGCTAAAGTTGTTTCGTTGCTTTTGTGCACAAATACAAGACAATAACTAAATAAATAATATTCTTAAGCAATCTTTTAGAATTTATTAAGGACAACCTAGTCATGCATGTGCGCAAGAGTAAAGCATGCAGCGTTAGTTAGAATATTGTTCAACAACTTCGTGACAACGCTCCACTAGCAACCTGATTACAATTTATATTTTTTTCTATTTATTAAAAATGTTGTTGTATTTTTTGTTTTTTTTTTTTAATAGATAGCGACTTCCCTGCTGCGCTTTTGTGGTTTTTCACAGTCTGTGCGGAAAATTCTGATTATTGTAGTAAAAATCGTGAGAATTCAAAGCAATTAATTTTACGATAAATATCGCCTTTTGTTGTTTTTCTATTTTTCTTCCTCACTCACAACATCAACATCATCATAATCTTGGAATAAATTATATATGAATACAGTATCTTAATTTATTTTAAAATATGAAGTTATAAAGCTCATTAAATTTAAAAAATATAATAACCTTAATTTGTTTGTTTTATTATTCTATTTTTAAGGCTGGAAGTACAATTCATGCACAGTTGGAAATTTGGAAATTAGCCTGCAGTGATAATTTCTCAAATAATTTCAACACAGCAAATCCAAACAACAATACTGTTGGTACAGTAGTGAATGCAGCAACAAATGCAACTGCATTATCAAACCCAACAACTACAGCAACGCCATCTGTCGTCACAGACATTTGGAATTCTGAGTGTATTCAAAGTATGGATATGGATGTCAGTGATGGTAAGTTTTAGTTCTTTTTTTCTTTTATTTTCTAACGTGAACGTCATAAGCTAATTAATAGAAAATAAATGATGCACAATAAACTGAAACAAATGACGTTCTTACAATAATTACTAAGTACACAAAAATCATATATTCATTCATTAAAAACTCATCACACGTAAATTGTGGTGAGTTTTCTGAATGACAGAGAGACGCTGACGCTGTTTTAATATTTTATTAGTGTAAACAAAGTTCTATTTTCTGATGTAAGTTGATAAAAATAAATTGCAATGTGATCATTTTCTTAGAATTCTAGGTGCTAGTTAATTTATAGATTTTTAGTGTTTGTATTTTGAAATGAAGAATTTATCTAAATGTTTGTTTTTATTACTTGTGATTGAGGAAGGTTGGGATGTGGATTTAAAGGAAATCCCAGTTGAAATTATATATTTCTTGTCTTTGTGAAAACAAAAAAGCCTATTTTAAATTATTTTTATTGGCACACTGTTGATATTCAAATATTAACCTTCTATTTCAGTATATAAGTGTGATTTGATGTATGATTTATTTGTTTGTTGAAACAAGAACATATTCTTAGCATAGCAGTTTATCGCCCTTATCAATATGCATGTGCTTCCAGCAGCTTTAAATGTGGTGCTTTATAATAACTGACAAGGAAAATGACACCGTTTGTAAACACCTTCTGAAACATATGTTTCAAAGTGACACCTATCAATGTTTTGAACTTGACATATGGTAAATAGATTCCCAAATGTTTTAACGGTTCTCAAGAAACTATGATCTATAAACAACTGTCAATTGCAAACCTAAATACGTTTGCTACGTGTACACGTAGTGTTAAAGCTTGAAGGTAGCTTTGATTCTTTGTTAACCTGCACTGAGTTGAAATAAAATTTACTCGACTTGATTGCACCAACAGAGCGAAATTCGGTCAAAAGTAACTACACAAAATCTGTGTCCAAGAGTTAGTTTGATCAATGAAGCCAAAGCTTTGCCCTACGATTTGAATGTTCCTTCTAAAAAATAATTGTTTCTTAAATCTAGCATTAGGCGTTTTTCTTTTTTAGTTCAGATTTGAGCACTGAGCAGAGTCTGCGCGAACAGAGTAGAGTAGAGTTGTGAGCAGAGTATGTTCAGAACTCTCTGATTTAATTATGAAACAACTTGAGCACTTAACTGTCATGATTTGAAATGTCAAATGCCAGACTGTCAAACGTAAATATTTGTTAAAAAAAAAAAACAGCCATAGCGTTAGTCCATTTGACGCCTAAAATAAATTTGTTATATGCAATTAGTTTATTCTAAATTATCTTACCTTCTGCACTAGAGCGAACAGCCTCTTCCGCCATTTTTGTGTTTTGACGATGATGTTTTTAATTTCCCGGCTTTCAAATATCAAATTGATTGTGTTCAAAAAACACAATTCGAGCTCTGCTCTGAACTCAAAAAAAAAAAAACGCCAATTATGTTGCCAAATGTCATTTTAATTCAACTACAATTCGAGATCTCAATTTGATTTATAAAGCCTTCGTTGAAAATCTAAACCCGATTCAATTCAAACTCTTTTTACTGCTTGTAAACTAAGCGATAAATAATATCTTGTTCGTTTATAAACGTCAAACACATGACTTTGTAGTAACGTCAAACAATGTAAACTTCAGTTTTAACATCAAACACGTGAATTAAGAGAAATGTCAAACGTGTCAAATTCAAACATATTTGCTGTCAATCCTTATTAGGTCTGTTCGTTGATCTCTGAAATCCTCTAAAATTTTGTTGAATTATTCTTTATTTTCCAAATAGATATAAAAAACAGATGGAAACACAAACAATTACAGTTTAAATACATTTTAGAAACTTAACAAGGGATTTTAACTTTTCATACTTATTTTAACATTTGTTTGATGTCAAAAAAACAATTGGAAGTTAGTTTGTGTTTTCTTGAAAACAAGAAATCCCATTTTTAAAACTCTAGGGGTTGTCGAAAAAACTTCGCGTTTACCTTGAGTAAATTCAAACAAACCTTATATTTAAAACGAATGAATGCATTCAGCGGGATATGAATTTGAGTTGATTGGTTTGGTCCTTTGCTTAAAAATGTGAGTTATTCAAAATGTACACATAATGCTGTAAGAACTCATAGAAAAAAGCAAGTTTATTGAAAAGATTAAAACAACGCAATGGTAATTTGCCCAAGTTAAAACAGCTTTAAGTAATGTCTTGTTTATTAATCTATCTTAAGAGTACTTAAAATCCATTAAAAACTTATTAATTTTAAATGTGTTCTTCTCTTTTGTTGTTCAATTTACAGATGACGAAGAAGAAACTCTTCCCCCTGGCACAGTGACTAACTCCCCGGCTATGGCATCAACGGTCACTAATAACAGCAGTGTCGCATCAGCATCAACACCTTCTCCCGCCGCCGCCACCACAACAACTAAAACTCCAACTGGACGCACAGGTGGTTCGCACATACATCTTTGGCAATTCCTTAAAGAATTGCTAGCCACTCCACATGTCAATGGTACAGCAATCCGTTGGATAGATCGCAGCAAGGGTGTTTTCAAAATCGAAGACTCGGTACGTGTAGCAAAGCTTTGGGGTCGTCGTAAGAATCGACCAGCCATGAACTACGATAAACTTTCACGTTCAATTAGGCAATATTATAAAAAGGGAATCATGAAGAAAACAGAACGTTCACAACGACTTGTCTATCAGTTCTGTCATCCATATTGTTTGTAATTTGACAGAACTCACAAATATGTCAAACATTTTGACAGAACTGGCACTTAAATATTTATTTATTTATATATTTATGAAACTTCAACAACAACAAAAAGCAACCAATCAAATCAAAACAAAAGCAACAACAATAATTTATTTATTTATATATTTATATGACAACTTACACATATAATTTTGGTGTGAATGCTTTTTTTAAATATTTAATTATTTTGAATGAATGAATGCGCGCGCATTTCTTTATTTAAAAATAAGTTTTAATCTAAGGAGGTAACTTAAAGGGTACTCTTTGGTATTTTCTTTCAATTTTTAAAAATTGGGAAAATATCAAAAGAAGTGCTTCTACAAAAATCATCACAAAACAAAACAAAAAATCAAATTGAAATGAAATTGAAACACATACAATCCACCTAAGACGCATTGACTGGAGCGTTTTTAAAAAAATCCTTTTGGTAATTTTTTCGTATTGAGAAAAAATTGCCAAACGTGAATGGCGCCCAACCGGGAAATGCATGAAATCATACTTAATATTATATATTTACGTATTTATTTTATTTTGCTTAATATTATTTTATTCAAGCGTTCTTTTACTTTACACATATAAAAACTAGAAAGGTTGAACTAGCCGTAACCGATCTCGTCGGAGGAGATTATTGTGCAAGGTGCAAGCTCCGTACACCGGCAAGGTCGGCCGGTAGTTCTTCCATTAAGATAACATATATCTATGATATATAGAATATACGTTCTATGAACATAAATTTATTAGTCATTTAAGCATTAATCTCCAATTTTTTCTTGGGGATTAATAAATCTTATATGTGTGTCTTTGAAAGCGGTACACTGGGCTACTTTGAAGTCAAAAGGTACGCGCAAAGATACAAAATAATTACAAAACGAAAAAGGAAACTTAAGAAATATATTATTCGTAAATGTTTTACATTGAAAGAGAAACTCATTTTAAAATCAATTATTTTCAATTGAGAGTTAACATGAGCCCAATGGGCTTCATTGGAAGAATTCAGTAGGAGAAAACAAAAATATTTATTTATTTATTTAACAAACAAAACAAACAACACCAACTGAAACACGAACAAAAATATGTACGTTAATTTTATATGTTTTATTTATTTTGAACTCAAAACTATGATTTTTTCCAATAAACCCCTTTTGGAAAAAACAGTACGATCGACGAACGCACGATTTATTTATTAGAAAAATTTATTCGTTATTGAAATAAAATTTTTAAATATTTACATATTTTTGTTTCCTTTTTTCCTTACGAAAACAACAAAAAAAAGTTATACAAGAAACAACTATTTATAAAATAATTAATATTTATATATTTATGGAAAAAAAACAATATGGGTGTTGGTAATTTATTTTTTGATTATTTTTATGATTTTACATATTTTGTGTTGGGAATTTAATTTTTGTTTTTATTTTATTTTTAAATAATTATAATAATAATCAAACTTTCATACTTTCATATATTATGAATATTTTTAATCAATTAATATAATAAATAACAATATAAGAAAAATGGAAAAATATATATATACTATAATTTTATGTGTATAATTTTTATTTTATAAAAATGAAAAACATTAAATGTGATTTAAGTGCCTTTTTTTCTGAAATAATTTATCTAGTTAATTGCAAAGCAAAGAAAAATATGAAAGTGTAAACATTTTACGTAAAGCAACATAATATTATATGTTTTGAAAACATAATTAAATTTTTTTTTAATAATTTATTTATTTATTTAATTTTTAAGCTTTGAGGTACCTCAAAAGAAATACATATGAGTACATTTTTGATAATAATGGAAATTACACATTTATGAATGTTAAACATTTTTATTTTCTAATTTACAAAAATAATAATAATAATAATAATTTAAATAAAAACGAAATAAAATATTTATTGAAATAATAAGATAGTTTTTTTTATTTTTGAAAAAAAAAAGAATATTCCTTTTGGGAGTACGCAAATCATTGTTTTAATTATGAGCAAAGTAATGAAAACTTTAATAACGCTGGTAAACAATATAAATATTTTAAGATATAAATAAGATTTTATATTTATTTGAGAGCCCTATCAATTATGGTCGAGTTTTAGATGACCTTGGAGCATAAATTAAGCTGAATTCGGCAGATAGCATCAATTATGTTGTCTTTGAGTGCCGCGGTAACTTGTGACTTATTCACATAGAACTTCGAAAGAAATCCCCGCAAGAAAAAGTATAAAGGAGTCAAAACACACGATAATGGTGGCCAATTCACGTCGCGGTCGCCTCGGCGAGAAACCGCTCACGCAGAATAACGTTTGTGTCTTTAGCTGTGTGGCACGTAGCGTCATCCTGTTGAAATCATATGTCTTCGGTGTCCACATCATACACTTGAAGCCACAAGAAGTTGGTGATCATCGACTTATAGCATGGCCAGCTTCATTTTCGAAGAAGTAGAGACCTATATCGCTTCCAGCCCGAAATCTACACCAAAAATAAAATAAATTGGAACTACTCCGAAGTTGGTCGTTTGATTCAATGTCGGAGTCAATTGAACTTTGTACGGATGCAGGTCTAAATCACGACGCAAAATTTACCACTTTTTGGTTTTCTACAAACCAAGTTCTTGTGAGCAACGCGGAATTCATTTAATCGGATTCTGCTACACACTTTCACGAACAGCAGCGGCAATTTTTTTTGCAGACCTTGCGTTTTGTTACACATGTTGTTTAATTGTCCACTGAGCCGGTAGCCCCAATTTGGTCTAATTCTAATTTATCCTGAAGAAAGTTGTACAAAAGTTATAAACTTCCTGATAAAATTAATGGTAATGTATTCCTCCTAATGTTCAAATGTTCATTCAAGAGGACACAAGCGTCCACAGGTTTAGTTTTAGTTTAGTTTAGTTTAGTTTAGTTTGGAGATTGGGCACCTCTCCTTATCCAGACTGCAGCGGAGGAATTCCCGAGATGGAATAAACGGTGGCGTCTACAGTCCCAGTAAGGTTGAACTACATAGTGAACACCTTATAGGGATTCTTCGACTTATTCGGAGCCCACAGGCCTATAAGGAGCGGTTTTATCCGGCTCCCCATCCTTGGAGTTATATTTAGGATCTGGCCATCCAGGTTGGGGGTTGTGCCGTTAAAGTGACTTCCTGGCCACGTAAAAGCTTCATAGTTGCGAAGCACCAACAAGCCTCGGATACGGACGGATTTACTGTTAACAACCAACGCAAGCGAATTAAGGACAACGAACTTCGGATATGCACGTGGAATGTTAGGTCCCTTAACAGACCAGGTGCGGCCGAAGAATTAGCGTAGGCAGTAGACTGCTATAAAGCAGACATCACCGCCATCCAGGAAATACGATGGATGCGGCTTCGTCACTGGAGCCACACTTAGGCAAGAATTCTTAAGCTATAGGTGCATCAATGAGCGCCTCATGACCATATGCATCAAGGCTAAATTCGGCAACATTAGCCTGATATGCGCGCACGGTCCCACAGAAGAGAAAGATGAGAACACCAAAGATATGTTCTTCAAGCTCTTAGACAAAACATATGAGCAGTGTCCTAGCTACAACATTAAAATCGTCCTGGGCTATTTTAATGCCAAGCTAGGAAGGGAATACATCTTTGGTGGAATAATAGGAAAGAACAGCCTGCACGACAACACTACCGACAACGGATTCAGGCTCATATATTTTGCTGCGGGGCGAAACGTCATGGTAGCCAGCACGCGTTTTCTACACCTCAACTTTCGCAAAGGAACTTGGAATCCTCCAGATCAATTTACCGTCAACCAGATTAACCATATTGCAATCGACGCCAGACACGCTTCGAGCATCATGAATGTCCGAACGTTCCAAAGAGCTAACATCGACTCGGACCACTACCTCTTTGTAGCCAAGGTAGCACTTCGGGTTTCAAGACCCAAGGCAAAACAAGTAGCCTTTCTCGAAGTTCTCTGGCGCCAACACCAGCCACCAACAAGGAACCCCTGGTTTGATGAGGAAGGTCGGTAGACAAATGCAGCCAAACAACAGGCACTAATGGCTTAAATGCCGAGCTCTTTAAAGCAGCTGGAGATAAGTTGGTTAGGAGCAAGCACCAACTTATCTGTACAATTTGGTCAAAAGAAAGCATGCCCGATGAATGGAAGCCCAGTGTTTTCTGCCCAATTCTGAAAAAGGAGGCCCTCTAAGCTGCACCAACTATAGAGGTATCAGTCTGCTTAACATCGCCGACAAAATCTTCTCTGCCGTAATGTGTGAACGTCTTAAGCCCACCGTGAACAACGTGATAGGTCCTTACCAGTATGGTTTTAGACCAGAAAAGTCCACAGTCGATCAAATATTCACATTACGGCAGATTCGGGAAAAACCCAAGAACACCAAATCGGCACCCACCATCTTTTCATTGATTTCAAGGCCGCATATAACAGCATCTACAGGGACGAGCTGTAAAGCGCCATGTCTAGTTTTTGCATTCCTGCCAAACTCGTCCATTTGTGCAGGATGACCATGGAGGATTCACGCTGCTCCATAAAAGTTGGAAACAACTTAACAGAACATTTCGATGTCAAAAAAAGTTTTAGACAAGGTGATGCGCTGTCATGTGATTTTTTTAGCATCGTTCTTGAAAGAATAGTGCAGAGCTCTTACGTCAACACTAGAGGCACTATCTTTCAAAAGTCGGTCCAATTACTAGCATATGCTGATGACATTGACATAACCGGAAGAACTTAGCGTGAAGTCAATGGGGCTCTTGTGAGTATTGAGTCAGAGGCGGCAAAAATGGGTTTAACGTTTAATGAGGGCAAAACAAAGTACATGCTGTCGTCATGAAAGGAAATACAACATTGACGTTTTGTTCAAAACGTCACCATCGACAGACGTAACTTTGAGGTAGTCAAGGACTTCGTCTACCTAGGCTCCTCTGTAAACGTAGAAAACAACAAGCCAGAAGTTTAAAAGTCCAAAGACTAAGATGGCTGGGTCAGGCAGAGCGCATGGAAACCAATGCTCTGGCCCGGAAAATCTTCGAACCCACACCCACAGGACAGCGCAGTAGAGGAAGACCGCTGATCAGGTGGCGCGCACAAGTGGAAAGTGACCTCAACCAATTTGGAGCGCGAAACTGGAGACATCTATCTAGGGACCGAGCTAAATGGAGAAACTTTTGGGTAAGGCCCTAGTTCACACAGGACTCTAGCGCCAGCTTAAGTAAGTAAGTGGTTAGCGCAATTGCTTGACCTAAATCCCATCGAAAACCGCAGCATTTACCAAGTTAGGCGGAAGTCTTACTTGACAAATAATCCAATAATTTTTAATTTTTTAAGTACATTTATTGCAAAATTTGATTAAACCAAAACTAACAATCACATAAGTCAAAACAAAATAACTGGATGTATTTATTATGATTTTACTTCTACTTGTTCTCCTTTTATATTCTACAACAATAAAAATGCCGAAATTGTTTTTAGTAGAAATTCTGTTTTTAAAGCTTCCATAGAGAAGATCATCTTGTTTTATATGCCATGTAAAGCGAAAACTGTTATTTCAATCAAAAAATTTAATAAACTTAAAGGGAATGACTTTTTTTTATCAAAATGCGATAAATTTTTAAAAGATACAAAGATCAAAAACACCAAATAATGGTGTAAAAAACTTTTTAAAACAGTTTCGCTAAGATTTTTGGTTGAATTTACGATAAATTGACTATTCAATTTTATTGGACTCTGCCTCTGCTGCTCAGTTCCAATTTGTTTAACGAGGATTAAAGCATAGATCTTTATGTAATGTCACACCAATTACTTTTTTAAACCGTACCCGAAAGGCTAAATTGAGACATGAAGAACTTTGTAAGTATTTTCTTGACGACAGAATGTACTTTGTTTTGCCTTTATTAACCGTTAAACCTGTTTTTGCCGCCCCTGCCCCAATGCGTACAAAAGCCTAATTGACATCACGCTGAGTTCTTCCGATTATGTCAATGTCATCAGCATATGCTAGTAATTGGACAGACTTTTAAAACATAATCCTCTAGTGTTGACGTGAGAGCTCTCCACTATTCTTTCAAGTACGATGTTAAAAAACCGCATGACAACACATCACCTTGTCCAAAACCTTCTTTGACAACGGAAGGTTATGTTAAGTTGTTTTCAACCTTTATGGAGCAGTGTGAATCCTCCATGGTCATCCTGCACAAACGGACGAGCTTAGCAGGGATGCCAAAACTAGACATTGCTCTATACAGCTCGTCCCAGTCATGCCATATGCGGCCTTCAAATCGATAAAAAGACAGTGGGTGTCGTTTTGATGTTGTTTGGTTTTTCCAGGATCTGCCGTATTGTGAATATTTGATCGACTGTAGTAGTTCAGCGTACATGTCAAATATTTGAACATCCGATATTATTTTAAACGAAGAAAATACTCCATAAAAATAACTTTAACTTTTATTAAATTTTGTTTTTGTACTATATCGTCTTGATTTTAATTTTTATAAGAAGAAAACTTAAAAAATTGTATACAATAACTTACCAGAATAAATATTCCAAAATATATCATACTTGCCTCAACCCCCAGCTTTTACCCTCTTTAAATACGTGTGGATAAGAAGTTAAACGAGTTATTTGGACTTTTTTCCGGCCTTACTGATTTTTACTTTTAAAATATCAATCAAATCTGTTTGGACTTTCTCGAAATTGATTGTTTTCTACTTAAGATAGTATATTTTTAAAAATTCCATCCTGACTATAAACAAAATATTTTATATAAAATGAGTCTTATAAATCTATCATAGCCACATTTCTGGTACAAAATTTTTTGACTTGTTTCTAAAATAATGGATCGTCTAATTATGAAATTGAAAATGGATTAAAGTAATTTGTTGGTAGAAGAGAAAATATACAATTAAATTGACTGTAATGAATGTTAATTAAAGAAAAATGTAGTCTTTGAAAAGTTCGCAAGAGAATTAAAAATTATATTAGAAACAAAATTCGTTCCTCACCAAAAGTTTTGTCTAAATAACAGTTTTGTAGGGCAACACGCTGAATTAACTTCACAATGCGTAACCTAATTTAAGCCCTCGAAACATTAGGGTTGTGCATAATGTTACACATATTTAATATTTCATTTTTTTATTTGGCACAGGCGGGAAACAACCTTGAAATTTCGTCAACGTCTACCAAAGTATAAATGGGAAACATGTTCCTAACCATCGGAATGATCAAATCTTACACTCAAACAAAGCGAACGAGTACGCCTTAAATGGATTCTTGATTTGAATACATAGAAATCTTTGAAGAGCATCTGTGTACCTGTGTTAATAGTCAGTGGGTACAAATTATGCAAAACGCCTACAGATTAAAAATATCTACTGATAAATGACAAAACAATTAAACGCCCTTCAACATTAAAATATCTAAAGAATAAATGTTAGCGCCTTTGCTTTAATATTACTATAATTTTACTGATGAACTAATTTAAATATTTCGATCAACATCTTAGCAAACATATTTAACGGAAAACGTTAAAAAATACCCAAAATCTAATATTAAAAATACAAAAAGGCAAAATCAAAAATAAACAATAATACTGTAGCAAAAAATACAATCGTGCCTCGACCAACTCTTGATTGTGTGCTAACTATGAGACTTTATTTTTCTAATATCGGTATCATCATTTTTTTTTTTCAAATACCTTTTAATTATCTCTTTCATTCTCAAGAATTTATTATTCATCATGTAATAAAACTGAAAATGATCGAATTGGTATGAGCAGGAGAACGAAAGATGCAACGAAGAATGGAAGGGGTCCAAAGTTGTTGGATCTATGCAATTCTTTCGGGCTCCGGGTCCTAAACGGTACCAGTGAGGGAGACAACAAAGTTGAATTCACATTTGTTGGGAAACAGGATAGCTTGTTATAGATTAAAGCTTGGAAAGAGGTTAATGAAGCTCACTTATAACTGATTTTAAAGTTTAAAAAAGAAACTATTCAGATCATACACCAATTGTGGTAACATTTAACTGTGGCGAAATTTTATTAGAGGAAATTGTGGCCTTAGAACTTATGCCCAAACTCCAATGGAGGAATACAACGGCCTCAAATTACAGAACAAAACTGAATTCACTCATACTGTCCTAGGAAAACTATATGTATGTGTTTGAGCGAAATTGAATGCTTCATAAAGGAGGCGCACAAGGTGCCAACAAATGCTTATCGCCAAGAAAAAAAAAAGAAATGTAAAGAACCTTGGTTTGATTCAATTTGTGCGCAAAAAACCAATATATTGAACAAAAAAAGAGTAAACTATTATGAAGCTGAGGCAGAAAAGACGCACTGACGAACTGATTAAGAACCTGGCAAACATATATAATCAAATGGGATTCTACTAAAGCGGCTGAACACGTGGATAGACTCGAATAATCCATTATGTGAGTCTCAAGCCGTTTTAGACGCAATCGGGAGTAAGACATTGCTGTGCTCTCAGTCCTAGTTTGTTCGCACTATTTATAAATGACATCACTGACGCATTACCAGAAGGTGTAAGATTAGCTGGAGAGGCCATTAAAGCCTTACTCTTCGCAGATGATGTAGTCTTGCTGGCAAACTCACAGCAATTCTTACAGCTTATGATAAATCGACTTTCGGAATATTATAGACGATGGAGCTTGGTAGTGAACCTGAACAAGTCGAAAGTGATGTTTATCAAGAAAGGAGGAGGAAGTTTAAGCTCAAGTGAACTATGGTACTTCAATAATGAGAACATAGAAATAGTGAAAGAATACAAATACTTAGTAGTATATTTTACCCTAAACTTAAGTATGGTAAAACACCTCAACGAAAAACTTCTTAAGGCTAAAACCGCGATTAACGTGGCATGGAAAGAATGTTCCAACAACAAAAAAACTTGCGCAAAGCAGTAAATATAAAGGTTTCGAAGCATTATCTCAATCAATCCTGTTTGGCGCAGCCCAAGTGTGCGAATCAAAGTAATTTGAGACTGTGAAAAATTCCCCAGATTTTATTTAAAACGAACATTCTGCCTTCCTTCATGCACCCCAAACTACATGATGTTAGAAACAGGCTTATCCCCACTCTTCATAAAAACGTTGAAGCTGCAAGACGATTACATTCTGAAAGTACAGAATATGTCCAACAATCGCTTACCAAAAAAAGCAGCTTTACAAGCGATACAAAGCAAAAAAGGATGGGTTAAAGAGTGAATTAGGCTAGCAGAAGATACAGGTGTAAATTTAAATCTCAGTGGAAAGAGTACATTAAAATGGTCACTGTACCAGATATGTAATTAGGCGTCTGGATGAACATTTTAGAAATCAGTTCACAGAACAGGCATCCAGCTCACTTCATCGGATGATCTATAGCAGGCTGAATTATAATCTTAATGAAAGAAATTACTTGGAGGACATAAATACTGTAGAGCAAATCACCAACATGTTTCGGCTAAGAGGTGAACTGCTTAACATAAAATTACGTTCCACATCGCGAAGATCTTCCACTGCTATGTGATATTTACAACATGGCTGAACAAGAGGATATTTTTCATTTTGTCAAAAGGTGTCCAATCCTGAGAGAAACTAGAAGAAATGAAATACTAGAGACTTTTTATCAGAAAACGAAACTTAAGCTCTCTTAAATGAAGTAGATGTGTCTAAAATGCTTATAAATTGCAAAACACCACTTATTTATAGAAGCAGAATTAAAGATAAACATTTTTAGTTAACACAACTCAAACTTAATTAATTACAAAACTTTAATACAGTTAAAACTTTGTCAATCAGGCAGACGGCAAAACCATGCTTTAAAGATTGTTAATGAAATTATACAAATAATTGCAAGTAAATAAAATCTATCTAATCTTAATGTAATAAAAACGGTACCATTTGTCTCGAATTTGGTAGTAAAACTTTATTTACAACAAAGCCCAATGATATGTTTTTCTATGTACTGGAAATTCGAATCGCCCCGAAAGAGGTCGAATCATACTTCAAGCTTTAGAAATATGATCCAAATAAAAAGCAGTTGCCCCATTAAAAATTTAAAACAACATAGTTTTGGTTATATTATTTGATTTATTCATTTTTCTATGATTTTTTTTCTATTTTTGTTTTTTAATTTTGTTTTTGTTTGTTCAAAATTCATTTAAAATTGGTAATGTTAACAAATAGTTTAATTCTATGAATTTTATATATTTCGTTTTTGTATTTTATCAAATAGTATTAAAAACTTAAATAGGTTTAATTTTAAAATAAAAAAATTGTTCTAAAATAAAAAATTTGATCGATAAATCCGAAAGCTTTTCAACATTCAATTATTTTTATTTATATCTCTGCCATTATTTTATTTTCCCGGTTTTCTTTCTCTTTCGAATAGCTTTTCTATTTATCTATGACGATGAACAATAATAGATACTTTAAAATAAACAAAAAGGCAGATAAAATAAAATGACAATCGATTGATTATCATTACACATACGACATTATGGTAGTTATAAAAATAAGTACACAAAAAAGTTTAAAATTTAGCACAGTTATAGTTAGTATGATTTTTAAAATTAATTCGTTTTACAAATAGTTTTTTTTTTCTATCTTTTCATGTTCGTTAAATTCATAAAAAGAACGGTTTGATGATTTTTAATCGACGAGAAAATAAAAGTTAGATGCGAATTGTGATTTAAATGTTCTTTTTGTTGAAAATGTGTTAAATTTGATTATATTTTCGAAGTGTTAGTAAATTTTACTTTGAGCGTTTTCGAAAAACAAAAATCTCATCTTTTTTTTTTGTTTATGTAGACAAAGTGTCCCTTGCGAGTATTTTTACCGCAAATTATTTGCTCTGTGTGATGCAGTATGAATTTTGTTCAATAGTAACAATATTAATTTAGTGTTTTCTTTTTAATATAATAATTTTAAAAAAAATGTTGTTTTGTTTAAATTTATGTTTTAGGCAATGAATTAATTGAGGAGAGAAAAGTGTTTCAATCGCGAATTGTTTGCTTATTGAGGTAACCCATTAGAGCTAGCAGTCTCTTTTTGACGTTCTTTTGGTCATCGAGTGTGCAACCGAGTAATGCACATTCGAATTTTTTGTCAACTATAACATCTTGGCCGCTGCCGTGCTCCGCGAAGGATCCCATATTGATGCTGCCGTCGAATGAACCACATGCGTTCAGGTATTGCTGACATCGTTGCCGCGAGAGAACTGGATCACCCAGGGTTATCATCATATCGATGAGCATATTAATTTGGCTAAGAGAATCCTCTTGTGATGTGTCACGCACTGTGCGAACATTGAGTTCCACTGTGGATAGCCTCGAATTGACGCGCTGAATGTAGCATGTGATTTCTTCTCGTTCGGCTGACAAAAACATATACAAATTGAAAATTTAAAAAAATGCGTAATTCAAGGTCGATATCTAATTTTAGGATATCAAGAGTAAGCAAAAGTCTGATACGTTACATCAAAAACCTTGTACTGATTAGTTTACAGATTTACAGTGGATCTCAAGGCCAAGGTGTTGGGTGTATTCATAAACGCAGAAAATAGCAATCGCATTTCTTTTCTGATGCATTTGTGAACGCACTCACAATGCAGAATGTCTGCAGTAAACAAAACGGTCTGACGTAAGTCCGATTTGTGTGTAAACAGAGTTCATAAACGTAAGAGAAAAATGTCTGCCAAACAAATTTTGTTAAACTTGATTTTTGATTGCTTACCGAAAAAGAAAATTATAATTGGCACAAATATCTTGCAAAGAAAAAATAGAAAGAAAATTATAACGAAAGAACTTTTAAGCTTAATTATCTCAATCTGCACGACGCTGACAACAGTCTGACGGTTATGAAAGGTACTGGAGTTCAACTAGGTTAGGTCGATAGAAAATCTGACTTTTTGAATGCAGATAACGCAGTTCTTAGTTTGGCTTTCGTTTACAAATACACCCGTTATCTTAATTTCCTTTGGCTTACCTTCATTCATTCCTTGTAACAGATCATTAGTTTTAATCAAATCAATTGACATCAACAGAAAGTCTCTCTTCTCCTGCAGGCCCATGGCATCCTTCCGAAATTTCTCCACCCTCGCATCTAGCTGATCCAAGACCCCAACAAATCTGCAAAATCAATCAACAGTTAGTTAACGCAAATTCATGAGTCCACCCAATAAAAACGATCTATTTCAATGTACCTCTCGTTTAAATTAAAAGGTCTGCCATTTTTATAAACAACGGAACGATGATAGAAGGGAAAATGTTTGATATAAAATATATTTTGTTTTGTTTTGTGTATGAAGAAAATGAATCGGGCAATAAAAAGAAAGAAGAAAAAAAGAAAGACAAAAATCCACTATTTAATTATTAATGCTTGACTACAAAAAAAAAAAAACAATAAAAATTAGTAAAACAAAAAATTAAAATTAAAAATATTTGTTGCATAAGAAACCAAAAGCAATAAATATATAAACAAAATTAATGGTAACATTCTTTTGGAAGGTTTTTCATTTTGTTAGCAAAAATATTGACCTTTCCGCAGCTCGGTCATCCACATAAGCTAGACTGTCTGTTGGTTTCCTGTACGATGAAGAATATCCTGGGGCTGTGGTGTCCATGCCGCCGCCGCCGCCAGAGCTATATCCTCCACTAGTGGCAGAGTGCAAACTAGACAAATAGTCGAAGTTCATTGACGACTCAGAATGTTGCTGTTGGAATGATGGACTATCGGAATACTCTTGTGGCGGTGGCACTGGGGTGGAATCTATTTCCATTTCTTCTTCACAACTGCTGTGGCTTGGTGCTCGATGCCTTTGCCTGGGCTGGGAATTGTTTGCGAGCCAATGATTTGCTTCTGAATCCAGGATTTTGTAAGGTTCACAAAAGATTTCAGAGAACTGATTCGTTTTTGCTTTTGGATTTGGTTTACTTAATTCTTTATTCAAATATTGAAGCTGAAACAAAACGAAAGAAAAGCAAAAAACCGCTTTAAGCAAAACACACTCTTCAGTTGCATTTACCTATCGAGCGCTCGGCCCATAACAGAATCTCCATCGAAATCGGAACCGCTAAACATGGCAGAAGTTCGGGGATATGGAAACGACGACTCCAACCCTGCGGCGGACGTTGTTTCTGTTTCTGTTTGTGAAGAGGAATAATAATTGAAATTGTTTGGATTTGAAGACGCTGGAGTTGGAGTCGCCGTCCCCGTTGCTGTCCCCGACTCCCCATCAACCCGACGACGTTTTCTAATGAAACCGAGAAAACTTTCTAACATTTTCGGAATTGTCTTTTTGTGTGTTTTGTACCTTTGGATCTTTGGAACTTTTGTGACAATAGTTTTTAATATTTAATTTTATTTTAATTATTACGCAGAATTTTTCGTTACGTTTTCTGTCACTGACACAACACACAAATTAGAATTCAGAAGTGGATTACGTTTTTTAGTCTGCCTTCCGATACAAAAATTAACTTTTTTTAGAAAGAAAAATAATTTCTTTATCAATCTGACTCAGATTTCTATGTGCGTCGATGTTTGTTTTATTTTTATTTTACAACTTTATGGTGCATTGCACGCGAACAAGGCTAACAAAATAAGAATTTACCTGATTCGACCAGAAGGTTCGGCTAATTCCTTCAATTTTGTGGTCTTTTTTCGTAATTTGTCGATGGGATTTTACACAAAATATGCAGTTTTTTTATGGAACTTGATTTTATTTTTGCATAGGCGGCTGACTGATTGATCGAGACTCGAATGTCAAACAAATAGCAGTGGAAAGAGGAATGTCAGAAAAGCTAAGGGTGTTCACACAATAGTTGAATTGATTAAAATTGAAGCATTACACAACAGACTACAGCGTGAAAGATTCCTAAGCAAATTTTGTAATCTCCAATCGGACTACGGATTTAAGAACAGGATTTTTAAATGACGAGTAATTTTCAAGATAAATTAATCAATATTTATATTATTGTAAAGGGGAGGTATGTTATTAATAATGAAAATGGAAGCTTCAGCCAAATGGCCGCCAATACAAGGATAGTGTGATGTTCTTTTCATGTCAATTTCTAAGAACAAACCTACCTACTCTGAAGGTAAACCGCCCGGAGTTAAACTGGCGGTGGAAAACTATCCAGAGGTAAACTGGTAGAGGTAAACCGGCGGAGGTGAACTGTCCCGCTTCGCACATTTTAGGCTATATGTCCTCAATTACTTCCCAAATAGTAATAGAATCTTTAAGTAAAATTTTTAGTAGTTAGCCACCACTTTAATTTCTTTCCATTTATATACCCTTGTAACATGTGTTTTCCAATCTGGGAATACTTTTTTCGTAATAAGTTTTTTTGACAGCTGTCACTTGATTTGTGTTCAGTTTGGTTTGTCAAAATAAAAGGACCTATAGCCTTTCCACATCAAACCCAAAACCAAGGTTTCGGTAAGATGTTTTCGAAAACCTTATAATCGTTCACTTTACACGTTTTCGTTTGACATGTCGTCTAGGTCCATATGGTTCAATTTGGGCTACAAGAAATTAGTTATCATCGTTATGTAGCGCTTGCCGTTAACGGTGACCGCCTCACTAACTAAAGGACAGACCAATTACACCGCCGGCCGAAAATCCACACCTGGTAAATCTCGCGTGTGTTGGTGTCGTCTTCTGGGTCAGTTGGATCATCTAAGAGTGTAGGCCCAAGTCCCGACGTTAAATTCGCCAAGTTGAAGTCTGCGAAAGGATGAATTCTTGTGCATGGAAAAGAATAGTCTGCCTCGGGTTTTGCTGTACACTTTCACGGACCGCTGCGATTTTCTGGGCGATCTTGCGTTCCTTGAACGTACAAGTGTTGGCTGATTGTTTACTCAACCGGTTGTCTCAAATTTGCCCACCAAACGTTGAAGAGTCGACTGTGAAGGGCTACCACGTCTGCGGTAAAGTGGGCGCAATGCGCGCAACGTTTGCGTTAACGAACATTCGTTTTAATAATAAAGTTTTATCATTTGGGAGTGCTGTTCAATCGTGTAACTTGCCATGATGAACTGAATAGCCAAAACAAAATGGGCGCCAAAATCTACCAACGCCAATTTATGTATCCCATACATACAAAGAAAAACTAAACAAAATATGAAATTCTGGAACATCGAAATTACAGAAAAGCATTAATTGATGCACTTTTTAGGAACGTGAAATGTTGGCAACAATAAGTATTTTAAACAACATTTTAACATTAACCACAGATCTTTTAATACACTCTGCAATGGACTAAAGGATAGGGAACAGCCTCTGAAGTCTGAACACGAAACTATTTCAGCTATTTTAAGGGGTAGACATACCCACAGTTTGCAACATTGTGAAAATATTTTGTCAGAAAGTGTGGTGTGCTTGAAAATCACAAGCACCTACTCTTCTAATACAAAAAATGCACAGATTTTAATACAACTAAGGGTCAAAGTGCCCCTTTAGCATTATTAATTTTAAATAAAGCATAGTAAACAAACATTTTGGTTACACATTTTTTTGATGTAATTGTTTTCAAATATTTCCAATAAACATTTCTGTATTTTCTTCAAATTCCTGGACGGAATATCAGCCTCATCTTCGTTGAAATGTTTCTTTGGACAGCAGCCATCAGCTGTTTTGTTTGCATTTGATTAAGTGCTGAATGTTTCAAAAGATTTCTTTGTTAACCCTAGAAAGATAATCTACGTCTGCTAGACGGATCACGCGCAAAAAAATGTAATATCCTTTTAGCTGTAAACTGAATCGTGTCGGCTGCTTGTCCGTGACGGCTGTAGTGGGATGGTAAGTACATGTGGTGATAAGTTATAGCTATGCCATACGTCTGGGAGACGTATTATTATCTTTTATGCAACTTCTGTGAGATATTTGAAAAAATAGTGTTTTATTATTTACAGATACGTTTTATAAGAGTGACACTGAAGACGAATTTATTGACGATGATGAGGATGTGCTGAAAAGCTACGATGAAAAACAATCAGCGTTAGGAAAAACTTCATCTTCAGACGCTCGCATTATTATAGTCGTAATAAGCACTTTTGAACAACCGTCAAGGCTAAAACGTCACGGTAAGATCCCAATAAATGTTGTTCGACCCCTTGCTGTGTTTCAACTTATTTATAACAAATGAAATAGTTAGTGAAATATTGAAATGGAGAAGCATAGAAATCTCTCTCAAACATATGGAAAAAGAAGATAATAACAAAGAAAACTGTGCATTTATTGGCATTCTTACAGTATCCGCTGCTATGAAAGATGATCACCTTTCAAAGAAAAACATTTTTGACAGCTCTTTTGAGTCGTGGCAGATTCGACTTTTTTATCACTTGTATGCACATGAATGATAAATCACTACGTCCACCACTCAGAGATACGGATCCATTTATACCTATCACAAAAGTTTGTGACTTATTTATAAATCAGTGGTTGATCAATTACACTCCGGGATCACATGTACATTTCGAACAAACCCGATAGATGTGGAATAAAGATTCCGATGATGTGTGGCAGCGGCACAAAGTACAAGATAAATTCCATTCCCTATATAACGGACGAGTAACCAATACCAATGGTATTTCTCAAGGTGATTACTATATCAAAGCACTGTCCTAGCCAGTGCATGGTACCTACCGTAATATCACCCGCGGCAATTGGTTTACTTCTGTACCCTTGGCAAAATCCTTACTTCAGTTAAGATGGTCCTTTGACACTTGTGTCATATAAACCGAAACCATCTAAGTTGGTATATTTGCTTTCATCTTGCGATACAATGAAAAACACAAATGGAAAACCAGAATTGATTATGTATTATAATCAATTACAAAGGGCGGTCTCGAAACATTCAACGAAATGTGCTCGCATATGTCATGCTCTAGAAAAACCAACAGGTGGCCAATGGCAGCACTATACGACATTTTCAACATAGCTTTCATAAACTCATATGTCATTTACTGTCACAATATTCAGTCAAAGAATGAAAAACTTATCAGCCTCAAAAATTTCATGAAAAAACTCCAACTTTGAAGAGAACTCTTCGCCAAAATATTTTAGAGTTGCTACCTAATATAAGTGGAAATAGTGTTCAGGAAAATTAAGAAGAGCCTGCAAAAAAGAAAAGATACTGTGATACAGAATGTCAAAAATACTGTGTGTCATTTTTGTATTTAATTTAATCGTATGGGATTAAAAACTACTAATACTTATTAATGTAGTACCCGTGGCATGATGGTTAGTGCGTTGGACTGTCATGCAAGGGGTCTTGGCTTCAATCCCTGCCTGTGCCACCTTAATTAAAAAAAAAAAAAATAATTTTCACGGGTACTGCCTCTTGCGAGGAATTGAAAAATCCTTCAAGAGTAATTCTTGTCATGAAAAAGTGCTTTCTCAAAAAAAAAAAAAAAAAAAAATAAGCCGTTCGGATTCGGCCTTAAATTGTAGGTCCCTTCCATTCCAGACAACAGTACTCGCACACAGGAATGGTTGAGAGTTGTAAGTCACTAGGCCCTGGTACACAACGGACTGTTGCGCCACCCCATTTGATTTGAATACTTATTAATAGACTTGTTTTCAACCAAAAAGTGATAATAAAGCCACTTTTAAGACTTAAGTCAATTTTAATGTTCCTTTAAAAATATGTTATTATTTTTGTTCTGTTAATTTATAATAGAGTCTAAGTTTTTTGTTTTTATCGTTTAAATTAATATTTATTTCTCGTTAATATTTAACATTAAGTCTCTGAGACGTATTTTACGTCATAAAAAATATCATTATCTTTAAATTGCTTCTAGTTTTCGGCATGTTTTATATAAAACTTGTGGCTTACGAATAATGTATGGAAAAACTTGAGCTTTTGATGTAGGCTATAGGCCAGAACCGATTATTTCGCGAAAACCGGACTTTGATGTGAAAAGCCCAACACTCTTGAAAACGTTTGAAAGATATTTTGGAGAACAGCGTGACTTTCTTTGTGAGGTTATGTGAAGTTGGTTTGGCAATGTTGATCCATTAGATTTTCAGAAAGTCATAAATAAATGAGCCCAAGCCAACGAGCCAAGGCTCAGCTCTGCCTTGTGTGGAGGAATAACGAGCCAAGTAGTTATGTCTGTTAACATAATCTTATCAAAAAGTTTAAAAACTATCTTACTATCTCGGTATATTTTATACAATAATTTAAAAAAGCAAATTCTTGACTTCGTCCAAGGATTTCATTTAGTTTGCAGGTAAAAACTCATGGTAATCAAACTCGAAAAAAGTGATTAACAAGTCAGACATTTCTAAATCTAACCAAAATAAATGTGAGCAATATAAAGAATCAAGCTTCAAATATCGAAATTTAAATATTATAAATTTCTTCCTTATTTAATTTTATCATGGAGCAATATATTTTCAGTCTTATTTAAAAACGCTGTATAGAACCTACATAAAGTTATGTAATCTCCATAATGTCTCTAAACGCAAAAATGCTATTTATAAAACTTATGCAAGGCTGCATAGTCCCATAATAAGCTAAACGCGTTTAAAGGTTACATAAGGAAATTATTGTTATTATTATTTCGTGAATGTCATTTTGATTTCTCTACATTTTTTAAATTAAAAAAAAAAATAATGCCCATCCAGTTAAGCTCATTATTAATGATTTTATTAATCTAAATCACGATTTACCAACTCCGAGACGGCGGAAAGTTTATAAAAATGGTTCAACCCGATGAGCATAAGAAACGAAGAATTTAAAAAAATATATGGATTTTAAAAAAAGAATATAATCATAATTGACGGTACGAGACCTTTTCGTTTTAGTTTCCATTTTTGTCCGATGAAAGTACAACCCAAATTTCTAATTTTATTTGTTATGACAAACAGCTGATTTGATAGACAGATAAAAGGAATAGATTGCTCCATTTTGATACTTATTTGACATAATGATTATATAACTAAAATGTATAGCCGAATTTGTTATAAATAGGAATTTTCGCAACGTTACATAGAGCCTGCATAAATCCTTATGCACTATACAACTATTCATCTGTTTAGCGAATTCTATTAAATAAGACTGTTTATATTTAACATAGCCACTTTGTTGCATTGCAGGTTTTATATACAAATGTTAAGTCAAGAAACTACATGTCCCTAGGTGTCGCCTTCGTAGATTCTTTCAAAAATCTTTATTTTAGTTTTTTTATCCTCCATATTCTTAGGTTTACAAGATGCAATCTGTTTTTGTACATACAATCTTTCATACTCCTCAGAGTTAAAACAAGCAGATTTAATTAATTTTAAATGGAGGACACTTTTTTCTTTGTTAAATTTCATTCAAGGACAAAAATTCAATCTAAACATTTGTCAGTTTTTTCAATTTGTCACAATTCTTTCCTCATTAACCCTATTTAAGCCTAGTACATACTTCCTCGTGAAGTGAACGTTCGCCAGTGGAGAAAGTGAACTTTTGACATTGCTCACTGGTACACACTTGTGAGTACACGTTGTGAACATGAACAAACCAAATGTCAAAGCTTCACCAACAGTTCCCGTACATTTTGCACGTGAATAGCCCGTGAACGAAAACTCTCCACTTTGTTCTCCACTCAGCTTCACGAGCAAGTTCACGGGTGAACCAAAAACTGAAATTTGTATGGGTTCACGAGATGGTTCACAAGTATGTACTAGGCTTTAACCTTTTCAAGCGCTTAGATAAGTATTGCTCTATGTAAAGTTGCATTAGTTTTACAACTTACATTTTTGCTTGAAAATAAGACTGTACTTTTATTCACTATAGACGGCAATTCTTCAAAAACTAGTCTACACTATCGACATGTGAAATGAGTCTCGAAATCAAGTGATCTATTCTCGAACGCTTCCTTTTTTCCACATATCTGTCATCACAACTGTCATTGGCACTCATATTTTTCTACACGTGCGTCTTGAATTGTTGATAAATTTTATTCCAAAGACTTGAACGGAAAAAACTAATTTTTACCCATAAATATCCAACAACAATTCCAAAAAAATGGGTAAAAAGACCAAAGTTGGAAAGGCCCGTAAGGATAAGTTTTATCAGTTGGCCAAAGAAACAGGTAAGTCCCTCAAAATCAATCCCAAAAAACGTCTTGTCTTTAAATCGCTTTTCCTTTGACGCTGCCAGGTTTCCGTTCACGTGCCGCCTTCAAGTTAATTCAATTGAATCGTAAATTTGGCTTCCTCCAGCAATCTCAAGTATGTATCGATTTGTGTGCCGCACCCGGAGGTTGGATGCAAGTGGCCAAACAAAACATGCCGGTCTCCTCGATCGTAGTTGGTGTGGATCTCTTCCCGATCCGCCCGATTCCCGGATGCATTGGTCTCGTCGAAGACATCACCACAAGCAAGTGTAAGACCTCTTTGACAAAAGAACTGCAATCGTGGAAAGCCGACGTAGTGTTGCACGATGGTGCTCCAAATGTCGGAAAGAACTGGCTTTTCGATGCCTACCAACAGATCTGCTTGACTTTGAATGCCCTTAAACTGGCAACACATTTTCTTCGAGGTAATGGATGGTTTGTGACGAAAGTCTTCCGTTCCAAGGACTACAATGCCTTGCTGTGGGTGCTGAAGCAACTCTTCAAGAAGGTCCATGCCACGAAGCCAAGTGCTTCCCGTAAGGAGTCAGCTGAAATCTTCATTGTGTGCCAAGGATATCTGGCTCCAGATAAAATCGATGCTCGTCTCTTGGACCCCAAGTACGTCTTCGAGGAACTCGACTTGGAGGGAAAGAAGAAGAGCAGTCTTCTGCATCCCGACAAACAGAAGCGCATCAAGGCCGAGGGATACACAGAGCAGGAGGTTGCCCTGCGCAATGACATCTCTGTCAAGGACTTCATGGAGAGCGCGAGTGGTTTGGGAGCCTTACAGGGCATCGGTAGTATAACAGTTGATGATCCCGCAGTCCTGAAACATCCCAAGACCACCGAAGAAATCCTCGAATGTTGTAAGGATATAAAGGTTCTGGGCAGGAAGGACATCAAAGGTATTCTGGCCTGGTGGAAAGCGGTCAAGGAAGATCTATTCAAGAAGCCTGAGGAGCAGGAAACAGCTGTCATCGAAGAAGAGGCACCAAAGAAGCCACTCACTGAAGAAGAAATCAATGAACTGGACATGCAGCAGTTGGACAATCTTGTCCACACTTTAGCCGAAGAGGAAAAGAAGGATTTGAAGAGGAAGAAGAAGAAGACACAAAAGGCCAAAACAAAGCTAAATGAAAAGATGAACCTGAATATGGTCATCAAGGGAGACGAGGGGCCGACAGAAGGCTTCGAAAGTGAAGTTTTTGAGCTGAGAGACATCAAAACCGCCGATGAGTTGGACGCTTTGTTGGATGTTTCTCCAGATTTCGATGTCGAGGGTCCTGAAGTGGAACGTCAGAAGCTTCCCAAGTACAGAAAGTATGACAAAGATGACCAGAGGCTCAACGATGATGCTCAGTATGAGAACGACAGTGAATCCGAAGTCTCACAGTCGGATGACGAGAGTGACCTCGGCAAGGATGGCCTCGGTCTAAGTGGAGACGAAGACGACAAAGAGAATGCCAGTGGAAAATCCAAAAACAAAAACAAGAAAAAGCGTGATGAACATCCTCTGATCAAATCCGGAGACTTCCGAGACAAAGACACAAAACGTCAACAAAGGGTCCAGCTGTGGTTTGAGAAGGATAATTTGCAAAAAATCGACTCCGACGATGATGAGGACTTTGATTTGGATCGTCTGGCAAAGGAATACAAGGCTAAAGGTGTCGCAGTCTTGGGAGCAGACAGCGAACCGGCAGCGGCAGAGAATGGAAACAAGCCTTTGGGCAAGAAGGCCAAGCGTAAGGCAAAGTATGCCGCAGAGAAGGAGTCTTCCAGTTCGGAGAGCAGCGATTCCGAGGAGGAAATCGATGAGGAGAAAGTCAATGGTGATATGAGCAAAGGTAGGTTTTTAAAAATGGTTCCTTATTGAAAGATCTTTCATAAGCTAACATTGTTTTTATTTTTAGAACCTAAAGTCAAGAAAATCCGTCTATCAGAGGAGGAACTCGCTCTAGGAGCCATGATGATAAAGGGAAAGAAAACTCGCCGCGACTTGGTCGACAGTGCTTGGAATCGTTATGCCTTCAACGACGAAAACCTACCCCATTGGTTCACTCAAGACGAAGAAGTCCACATGAAGAAACCAGTTCCAGTTCCTAGAGAAATCGAAGAAGAATACAGGCGTAAGGTCGAGGAGTTGAATGTTCGTCCAATTAAGAAGGTCATGGAAGCCAAGGCACGAAAGCGACGTCGTGCAACAAAACGTCTAGAGAAGGCAAAGAAGAATGCCGAGAAAATTATGAACAATGCCGATGCCAGCGCCCAAGAAAAGTCAAGACAGCTGAAGAAAATCTACAAGAAGGCCGAGGAGAAGAAGAAGGATCTAACTTATGTGGTAGCGAAGAAGCATTTGTCTGGAAAGCGAGTGCGACGACCGGCTGGCGTGAAGGGACGTTTCCGAGTTGTCGATCCAAGGCAGAAGAAGGACAAGCGAGCAGCGAAAACGAAGTCGAAGCGCGACAAGAAGAGGAAGTGAGCGAAAGGAGTTTAGGCGTGTCAGGATGTTATAGATTTGATTTGATTATATTTTATATATATATAGAAATAAATAATAAAAGAGATGGACATTATTTTTTAATGTTTTAAGAAAAGGAAGATTTTTGTTTGTGTTTGTTTTAAGAATTTGAGGGTTTTTCTAGGTTAACAAATTTCACTTCATTGATTTTCGACATAAGTTTTTTTGAGAGCTGGTGGCAACAAAATCATGATCTTTTCAAATCAAGAACACAGGGAAGGGAGACTGTTGAAACTGCGCTCTCAGACAGAAAATCAGGAAATTCGAA
The DNA here is from genome assembly GCF_945859685.1 of Eupeodes corollae. Classification (NCBI taxonomy): domain Eukaryota; kingdom Metazoa; phylum Arthropoda; class Insecta; order Diptera; family Syrphidae; genus Eupeodes; species Eupeodes corollae. Next base: position 285,579,269 of record NC_079147.1, read on the forward strand.
TTTCAAAGAGTTCAAATAAAGGCATTCCCTTAATACGTCTGTCGTACAAAGCCCTGGTTGGTATTTCGAAAGAACAGGAATCCTGGGATGAAGTATTGCGTTTACCACTTGCCGAGAAGCGCAAATGGACTGAAGCTGCACAAGAGGAAATCAAGTCAATGAACGAGCTTAAAGTTTGGACACTTACAGATTTGCCGCCTGGAAGAGGAACAGTAAGTTGTAAATGGGTATTTAAAACCAAACTAAATGTAGACGAAAGCATTAGTACCATAAAGCCCGACTTGTTGGAAGAGGATTTTCTCAAAAATTCGGTGAAGATTACGATAAGACCTTTGCGCCAGTGGCTAAACACGAAACTATAAGAACTCTTCTAGTGGTTACACAATTGAGACGATTGCATGTGAGGCATTTTGATGTGAAAAATGCTTACTTGAATGCAATACTGAGCGATGAAATTTTCATGGACCAACGCCCAGGGTTCAAAATGTTGGGTCATGAAAAAAAGGTGCTTAGACTTAATAAAAGCATATATGGTCTAAAACAACAGCTGATCCGTGTCTGTTTTCAAGGAAAGAAAGCAACGGCCAAACAACATTTATGTTGATTTATGTGAATGACATTCTGGTGGCTGGATTTTCTGAAGAACTTATAAACACCATATATAAAGAACTCCAAAAGCATGTAAAGATGACAGACTTGGGTGAAGCGAAACATTATCTCGGTGTAGAGACCTATCGGGAAAAAGATGGATCGTTCAAACTAAGTCAAACAAAAGTCAAAAATTAAACAACTGATGAAAACCTACAAACTTGAAGATTCAAAAGGAACTTTAACACCAATTGAAACAGATTTCTTAAATCCAAGTGAAGTAACGAGTCCGAAGTTACCAAATAATAGCTTATACCGTAAAGCTATTGGATCATTACTTTATATTGCAACCGTTTCAAGACCAGATGTATCCTTAATCTTTTGAGCAGAAGAATAGAATCTCCAACTGAAAGTGACTGGAAAGCTGTTAAAAGGGTTATGCGATACCTGGCGATGACTGTTGACAAATCTTTAAGGCTTCAAACAAATATAGACAAAACTTTGGTGTGCTATGTAGATGCTGACTGGGCTGGTGATTCAAAGGATAGAAAATCAACCATTGGGTAGTATTCCAATTCGCAGGAAGTAGTATAGCTTGGTCAAGTCGTAAACAGACCTCAGTAGCTATGTCTTCAACCGAAGCGGAGTATGTAGCGGCATCACATGCAAGTCGAGAACTAATTTGGCTACGAAGACTTTTGACAGAAATGGAGGTAGATATTAATCAGCCCACAATTATCTATGAATATAATCAAGAATGCATTCGCCTAATTGAATCCGACAAGTGTGGAACTCGAACAAAACATATTGATATTTGCCACCATCATATAGGAGACCCAAGAGAGAAGAAGATCATCGAACTAAGATACTGTCCATCAAATGAAATGAGAGCTGATATTTTGACAAAACCACTTTCGAAAGATGTTTTCCTTAATTTTATAAATCTCTTAGGAATTCGAAAGGATGAATAATCGAAACCATCTGGGGCAAGAGGGGGTGTTGAAACTTCGCTCTCAGACTATTCAATACTTTGAATTAATGTATACTTCGTTTTTATATATTGTTTCAAGTAAATTTTCGTTTAATGTTTTTATGAAAATTAAATTAATATTATTAAATCATAATCATCGTTACTAGAAAGAAGTCCTTGTTTTTATTCTAAAGGAAACATATATTGGAGAGGATACTTTCAATATGCACAAAAGCGCCCATAAATTGTATTGAAATCCTTCCGAAGGCAGCTCAAGCAAATTGGACTTTTATTTGAATTCAATAATCCGTTTTTCTTAACCTTACAAATATTGTCTAGTTCAAAAAGCTTCTTAGATAACTGTTGTTCAGCAGGTCACTATTGTCCAACAAGACATGGTATAAACTATTTTACTATACACTATAGGTACACATAAGGTAACACTTCGGGTTCCCAGACACAAGGCAAAACAGGGACATGCTGGGAAAAGGTACAACGTCGAACGGCTACAATCGCCAGAGATCGCCAAATCCTTCTCCGATCGAGTTACAAGTAACCTTTCTCGAAGTTCTATGCCGCCAAAACAATGTATCGCAAACCAGTGGCAAAATTTCCATGATGAAATCAGAGAAGCCACCTCAGATGTGCTGGGTTTCAAGCAGCCACCAACAAGGAACCCCTGGTTTGATAAGGAATGTCGGCAGGCAAATGCAGCCAAACAACAGGCACGCAAAGCGGCGCTGCATAAAAGGACGAGAGCTGCTAATGAGCTCTATGAGCAGAAGATGCGAAAGGAACACCGACTTCTCAGAAGGAAAAAAAGGGCATGAGAAGCGTGTGGTCGAAGATGTTGAGAGGTTTAAAAGTAGGAATGAAGTTGGAAAGTTTTATGAACAGGTGAAACGAAATTCACAGGCACATAAACCTAGGCAAAGACGAAAGTGGAAACATCATAGTGGAACCGCAGTCAATGCTGAAGATATAGGAGGACTACTTCTGCAGACTGCATAACGGCGACGACGAACTGAATTCCGCTGTCAGGCAGATTGATCCATTCTACATAGACGACGAAAGCCAACAATCCCGTCCTCCCGACACAGACGAAGTAAAGATTGCCATATCTAAGCTGAAGTCTAATAAAGCCGCTGGAGTGGATGGCTTAATGCCGAGCTCTTTAAAGCAGTTGGAGATAAGTTGGTTAGGAGCATGCAACAACGTATCTGTAAGATATGGTCGGAAAAAAGCATGCCCGATTAATTGAACCCCAGTATTGCTTGCCCGATTCTGAAAAAAAGAGACCCTCTTAACTGCACCAACTATAGAGGAATCAATCTACTTAACATCGCCTTTTCTCTGCCGTAGTATGTATACGTCTAAAGACCATCGTCAACAACCTAAAAGGTCCTTATCAGTGTGGTTTTAGACCAGAAAAGTCCACAGTCGATCAAATATTCACATTACGGCAGATCCTGGAAAAAACTCAAGAACACCAAATCGACACCTGAAAGAATAGTGCAGAGCTCTCACGTCAACACTAGAGGCACTATATTTCAAAAGTCTGTCCAATTACTAGCATATGCTGATGACATTGACATAATCGGAAGAACTCAGCGTGATGTCAATGGGTTTAACGGTTAATGAGGGCAAAACAAAGTACATGTTGTTGTCAAGAAAGGACCTACAACACCGACGTCCTGGTCAAAACGTGACCATCGACGGACGTAACATTGAGGTAGTCAAGGACTTCGTCGACCTAGGCTCCGCTGTAAACGCAGAAAACAACACCAGCGCTGAGTTCAAACGCAGAATAAATCTTGCTAACCGCTGTTTCTTTGGGCTAAGAAAGCAATTGAGTTCAGAGGCATGGACTATGACAAAAGCGGATGAAAGCACTTTGGGTCGCTTCGAGAGAAAAGTTCTTCGTGTGATCTACGGTCCCGTATGCTTCGAAGGGAAGTGGAGGAGAAGATGGAACGACGAGCTGTACGCGTTGTACAGCGACGGAGACTTAGCCGGAAGGGTAAAAGTCCAACGACTAAGATGGCTGGGTCACGTAGAGCGCATGGATACCAATGTTCCGGCCCACAATCGCAACAAAACGTGAGTAGGGGAACACCCCAGGGTGGTGTCCTTTCGCCTCTTCTATGGCTTTTGGTCATGGATACAATTCTCGTTAAATTAGAGAGATGTGGAGTGAAGGTGGTAGCCTGTGCTGATGATTTGGTGCTATTGGTGTCAGGAAAGTACACCTCTGTGATTAGTGAAATCACGGAGTCAGCTTTGAAGAAAGTTAGCAGCTGGGCCACGAGTTGTGGACTAGGAGTTAACCAAAGTAAAAATGAACTGTTGCTCTTTACCACCAAAACTAAAGTACCGCCCTTCACGCTACCTCGACTCAACGGTCAAATCCTAAATCCTAAATATTGAAGTACGGGTTAAAAAGGCCTGGGTTGCCTTCTATGCCTGCAGCAAAACTTTCGGCAAAAAGTGGGGACTTCAGTCGAAGATGATTGTATGGACGTACACAGCCGTAGTACGTAAAATCTTAACATATGGTTCGATTGTGTGGTGGCCTTCTCTTAGCAAGGCCTATAATATTGCGTACTTGCCCAACGGACCACTTAAACGTTATTTTGGATCTTCTACCAATCGACCTTTTTATTGAATACATAGTTTCCTGCAGCGCCATTAGGCTGAACACGTGATAACGTGTAACGAAATTGATAACCTCAGATATTATCTCGGTAGACACTGACTACTGCACTCCTACTTTGAGCCTTAGTAAGGGTTTTAAGGTTATTTTCCCATCCAGAGAAGATTGGGAGGATGACATCGTGTTGATAGGTTTCGACACAACCATCTTTACTGACGGCTCAAAGGTGGAGTGCGGAGTTGGTTCTGGGATCTTTTCTGAGTCCCTAAATGTAGCCAAGTCCTTTAGGCTTCTTGACTTTGATAGCGTTTTTCAGGCTGAACTGCTGGCAATAAGGGAGACTTGTAAGATACTTAAACAAAGCCCAAACCAAAACCGAAATGCGGCTATCTTTACAGACCACCAGCCAGCTGTCAAAGCCATTAACTCGGCCACTTCCTCATCTAAATTGGTCCAGAAATGTCGCGATGATCTTGCGAGCCTGAATATTAACCTCGGTGTCACCCTGATCTGGGTTCCGGGCCATAGTGATATCGTAAGAAATGAACGGGCTGACGAGCTAGCCAGGCAAGGATCGGCCCTTCATAGCTCACTTGCGGAAATGGTTAACATTCCTCTTGGTGATATGAAGGGTAAAATCTTTTCTTTCTACCAAACTGAATCAAACCGAAGGTAGTGCAATTTACCCAACTGCATTATATCTAGGAAGATATGGCCCACCTATAATAAAACCCGTACAAACGATCTTCTATGCAGGCCAAGGCAGGATTGTTACGATTTGTACCGGACATTGGCCTATAGGAGCTCATGCAGAGAAGTTGGGTATCTCTTACAACACCTCTTGGCTGTCTTATTGACAAATCATACAAAAAAATAAGATAGCTAAATAATATATTTTAAAACTTTTAATTATAATCATACTTCTATAGAAAAGAGCTAGCCTGCAGAATTGATATAATTTATTAACTTCCATATTGTTAATCCAGAGTATAGCTTGATTTTGCGTCAGTATTTCGCTTATTTCTTTAAGAACTGGACATCTTCCAACAAAGTGTAAAACACTTTCCGTTTCCTTTAAATTTCACAACGTCTCGAAGTCTCAGCATCATAGAAATAACCTCCACTGTGTTCTCATCTCTAAAATAGTTAATTGGACCAAGGTTATGACAGCGATGTTTGTAAATTAATCTATGAGTTGAATTTAAAGCATCTTCTTGAGATCCAGATCCAACGATATTTCACACCACAATGCCAGCTCGTGCCATTCTGCGTACCAACTACTTTTTTGATTGATTGCATAGAGGGCTGCTTTCTTCGATAATGTAGTCTATATTAAGTTTTAGGGTTAAATAAAAATCGGCGGTAGTGCAGTTTCCAGCAAAGCCATGTAATTTAATGTGTTGTAGGGGAGATAGCATATTCTTTTAATAAAGAATCTTAGCAGTTCTTCCACACTTTTGTACTGTTTGTACCCCCAAACCTGTGCTCTGTAAAGCATAATAGAGCTGACACTGCTTCAAACACACGAAATTTGCTACTAAGTGCATGTTCTTGCTTAAGAAAAAGAAATACTTTGCTCAGGAAGTTCCGATTGCACTTTTTACTTTCATAAGTTTTTTACTAAGATATCTTTCCATACTAAGCTTTTCGTAAAACACACTCACCCTATCAGTTCGGTCCCGTTAGAACACAGCCCGACTGAACCGAAGGAGCTCTGCTCCGCCTTGTGCCATGACGTCCCGATTGTAGATGAGTCGCCTATCCAAGGTTCTTCGTTTGACGTGGTAGATTAATGGAACTGCCAATCTATCCTGTATCAGACCGCATCTATATTAAAAGAGGAATGCCTCTGGTGGAATGAAGCCGCTCAAGCGTGCACTTTCAAAATACTCGTCGTTCGGATGGAACGAAAATTAAATTGTTGGTCGAAGGCATAGCACTTGCAATGTGACCTCGGACAAGTTTTATCACGAAATTGTCAATTCTGTTGATTTGAGCCCCGTTGTATAGGACCTCGTTGGAATAGTAATGCACATAAGAAGATTCGGCTGTTCGATATAAGCCGGTACAGCATCGTAAACACTGCCTCTCGAACACCCGAAACTTCTCCATCTGGGAAGGGGCAACGTTGAACCACACAGGACAACCATAAACGATCATTGGCCGTATGAGGGCCATGTACCAAATTACCTTCACTCTGGGGTCAAGCCGACTGCTTAAAAACAGCCGTTTCGTCAAAACGAAAGCTCCTCTGGCCCTGGTCAGAGCAGCATTTATATGTCTGTCGAAATATAAATACTGATCTAACCAGATACCGAGATACTTCACTACACTTTTGCTCGCTAATGGCTGGCCATGAAGATCAACGATGACCATCTTGCGCCAATTCTTGCACGTATTCCCCGTGGCTCTAGCCAACCGAGTCCTTAACAGAATTGTCTCCGCCTTCTGCGCATTTATTTGCAGTTTCCAGTTGTCGCAATACGCTGAATCTTGTCGGAATAACGTTGCAAGAGAATTCTAATAACCTCAACCTTTCGGGCCGTTCTGTACGCAATTAGATCGTCGGCGTACGCAATTGCCTTTGTAAGAATACCTATCAGATCGCTGGTGTAAACGCTGAAGAGAATCGGCGAATTCACCGCTCCCTGTTGTAGACCATTTTTAATTGAGAATGTTGTGGTAGAAGTTACATTGCCACTTTTGACAACAAACTTTCTACCGTTCAGCATATCATAAAGTATATACAACAATGGCTTGCTAATGCCAAGCCTACTCAATTTTAGGTAAAGACCTTCTAACCATACGGTGTCAAAGGCCTTTTCCAAATCAACCAGGACAGCACCTGTGCATTGTTGTTTTGATTTATTCCATTGGATATCAGAAACGAATTTTGACGCAGTATGAATTGTGTCATGACCCGCCTTGAACCCGAACTGTTTATCCGGAATTATTTTGTTGTCCGCAGCCCACTTAGTCAGAGACTTTTTAATGATTTTTTCGAAAACTTTGATGATGCGGGGAAGAAGACTTATCGCCCGAAGATTTGACGGGTTGTTGTTGTTGTCCTTTCCCTTTTTCGGGAGAGGATGAACCACAGCGGTCTTCCAATGCATTGGATAATATGCATTATTTAGTGCATTGTTGAAGATTGTGGTGTAAATGTCAATTGCTTCCATCGGTAAATGTCTTAGTACAACTTTGGATATACCATCGACACCTGCTGACTTTTTGTTTTTTATTGAGTTAAAGATGAGCTGAAGCTCAACCTTCGTCACTAACAAGGTCCCGTTTGGCATTTGCCAAGGAATCGTCATTGAACCGCGGTTCTCAGATCACCATTGTGTCATATCATTTCGAAGGTAAAAGTAATTAAGTAGGGCTCTGTTTTCCAGGTCGTGGTTGGGGCGAATGCTAACATTCACCTTGTACACTTGCTGGAAAGCAGCTCCCACCGCCTCCACTTTTTCCTGCGGATCTTCAATTATGTAAAAGTCATCGTCAAAGATGGCTTCTTCTGGATCTATTTGCACTGTCCTGAGTACGTCTTTGTTCTCTTCGGTTCTTTGGAGTTTCAGACTCGGAAGGTCATTGTCGTTGCTTTTCCTGAATATCTTGTTGATTTTAGGAAACATGCTAGGGTCATTGGAATTAACTGACCGGATCTTGCGGTCCCAGTACTTGTTAATTGATAGCCTGTAGTTCTCCTTAATCAACAGATTGACAATTTATTATTGACGACTTCAGAGTCCTAACCTCCAAGTCTTGTGGGTCTGTCAGTCGTCTGTACAAGTTTTTGAGTCTTGTCAGTAAGCCACTCTTGTGCCTTCGCATTTCGTCAATAGTCGCGTTTCTGTAAGCGTCCATTTGATCCCGTTCTTTGTACTTTGGTATTGTCCGTTACATCGTTCGTTTTATTGTATCGTCCATCTGTTGTAATTGTTGGTCAATTTCTGTATTTGTCAGGTTTCTGTTGTTTGGTGTTGCTATGTCACTCGAACGAAGTTCTCTCAGAGAGGTGGCAGCGGTGTCGATATATAAGTATTTATTTTAATATTCGGTCGTTCGCTTAGAAAGAAAAAAATAGTAAATGATATTCCAGCCGCTCAAGCTATAATGCAGCCTTTATCCGGTAATAAGTTTACGGTTCAAGCACCGGAACACTTTTCGTTCAGCCCAACAGATTGGCCATGATGGAAATGTCGATTTGATAGTTTTAGAATAGCTTCGGGGCTAGATAAAAGAAACGATGGTCCTTATGGGTGATCAGACATGTGACATTTTTCTCTCATTCAAGCTAAGTTCCGCTGATGAAAAGAAGTTTATGCCCTTATTAAACGCATTTGAAAATTTCCTTGCAATGAACCATAACGTGATTTACGAAAGGGCAAAGTTCAATTCTCGTAGCCAGTTAGATGGAGAAAGCATCGAAGATTTCATTATAGCACTTTATTTGCTTTCATAGAATTGCAATTATGCTGCTCTGCGCGACGCAATGTTACGGGATCGGGATTGGTCGTTGGTGTGGGAGACAGACAGTTGTCAGATGGACTGCGGGAGTAAAAGTGAATGGGAGACCAATAACTTTTATCTTGAGCACCGGTTGACGTTTTACCACGTCAGCACTTTAAATCAACATTTCCTCACGTGAAGTTAAATTCATCATGATAAAAAGTTATGCGGCCCTTCTGGCGGAAGACTTAATTTCGCAGGTGTATTCAACTGTGAATTAAATTATGGCCAACAATGCTGTAAATTAAATGTTTACATAATAAATTATTTAAAATCACCACTTTTGAGTTTAAAATCATGTCAAAATTTAAAAATTATAGAACGCATAAACGTTGATGAAATGCTGCAATTACAAGTGATAAGAAGGGTAGATGAGCCGACGGAATGGTGTGCCCCTATGGTCATTGTTGCCAAACCCGATGGTGACATTCGGCCCTGTATTGATCTCGGGAAACTGAATATATAAACTCCGAAGTAATCTTATTTATCAGCTCATTTGAGCCGTACTTGTAAAATCCAACTGGAATTCCGTCGGAACTAGCCACTTTTCCATCATCATTGACGGTTAAGGGATTAAAGAGTTCTTTAAAATGCGACAAAAGAGTCAGGTGTTAAGTCTCTATGTATCCTATACTCATTTCCATTCAGTCTTTTCGCCGCTTTCTAAAAATCCGATGAATTCTCGCATTGTACTATATTGAAATAGTATTCACGGAATGAGTAGTTTCAAAAACGTTCGCTTTCGAATCGAACGTTCGACTGACACGTCTACCTTCAATTGATCGTGCAAAAACTACCAAAAACATAATTGTCTACAAAACACTCCTTAGGCACGCTACAGTGCAATCTTGACTTGTATTATGTACATATTTTAAAGAAATGTTACATAATCTTTTTCCAGTTTGGCAAGGAACCCTTTTACATAAAACATCAAATCGAATTTTTCAAAAAATAAATAAATCAGTAAGTAATAAAGTTCAGCTTTCAGTTGAATGACAAATTATGATTATCCGTCTTTTTGACATAAGAACAATTGACTTACTGCCTTACTTTCAAGTTTCTTATGTCGTCTGAACCTGCTCATTCTTCAGGGTTGCTGTCTATAATTGACAATCCTACAAGAGTGCCTCTTGACTTAGAAAAGCACCGCTCACTAAGCTTGCCCGCCTCCATTTCGGCGATTCTTTTCAAAACCAAAACCAACGAAGTGAATATGGATCATTCTTTGTTTTGCTATATCGGGCAGAATATAGCATTTCTCTTTGAAACCTTTAATCCTACATATAGCTAAGGCACTACAATAACTCTCTTCGTCAATGAATCAGTCTTTAAATAGCTGCTTTTCATGACCAGACCAAATATTATTTTATTTCTCATTAAAACAAAAAAAGCGGAATCATCATTTTATGACCCCAAACAAAGTTGTTGGTATAATCAACTTATAAGGTCAGTTTTCATGGCTCTGTTTTAAGTCTTATTGCAATGTTTATAAACAAAAAGCAAAGAAGAAATACAAAATAAACCTAAAAATTGAGTCATGAGTTGTTTAAGATTTTGAATTAAGCCACTACTGCCAGTGATTCACCCGACTTCGTTAAGAATGAACATCAATAGTTCTTCAGTTTTGTTCTTGGTAGTTTTAGTAGTTTCTGAAGTTCACTCATGGAATTTCGTTTCATTGGGGTTGAACGACACAACCTATCGATTGATGCACGTTTCCACGTACTATATCCGGGCTTTTGTGTGCATCGAAACACAATCCAAATACCATCCAACTTTGGTGGAGTCTTATTGGCCTGAGAATTTCTTCGCTCTAGCACCAAAAGTGTTTCCCAATAAACTTGCCCACAGGAGACGAGACAAGTCTAAAGATTGCAACTTAATTCAACAAGCTATGCTCACCCAGATAGACAGCTGGAACAGATTATGGATGTTGGATAAGGGCAGCCGGTCATGTAAGCCAAAAATTATAGTTTACGATCTTCTGAGAGATAACCTTGAGGTAAGCATCATGGTATAGCCAATATTTTATTTATTTCTTTTTAACTGCTTTTATTTTTTTAGGTCTTTCGAATTGAAATCGATCAATTTAGAGGAAACGAAATCATAACAATGAAACTTGGTCCAACACCCACATGCTGTCAGGTCGAAGAGAAGGCCTACTTTGTCGTTGCTCATAAGCCCTATCTCCTAACGTTCGACTTGCTACGACACACCTGGCAGAAGTTACCAATCTCCAGTCGGAAATACGACAACATTCAACAATCATTTCCTGTCCATCCCAAAGATATAGCATTTGGCTATGGCAATCAATTGTTAATTGGTGAACAATGTGGCAAACTGTTTTTGGCCAATTCGCGAGGCAATGGAACTGAAATTCAGGCGGAATTTATGGGAAATCTAATTGGATCCCCGCAAGGGATGATTATCGATGATGTTGGCATAATGTACTATTTGGTGCCAAAGTTTGGAGCAGTGATAAGGTGCTTCCCCAGAATGGGTCTATCGACGGAAGATAATGAGATTTTGTCATTGAGTTCGTTGCCAATAAAACAGATATTTTTCGGAGTTCAAGGATCTGTATGGCTAGCCAGTGAGACACCGATATTTGCCTACGATCATTGTCATCGTTTGGTGGAAAATACTAGGGTGGCTGGTGGTTAATTGAAGTTTTGAGAATAAATGTCGAAGAAACGAATATTTCCGTTGTTTTTGTTTCCTAAGCATTTTATATACAAAGTAAAAATGTTAATTCAGTGTTACGAATGTGGAAATATTTTGGAAGAAAGAATGATGCCAAGTGTTGTTGACTAATCTAGATTCAATTAAATTATGATATTCGTTTTAAACATATGTAGGTTCATTCATTTCGTGATTTTAAGATATTAGCTCTATAATTTGGAACCTGTCAAACTCGGCCAAGGGCGGATCCAGACTTTAAATAAGGGGGGTCAAACGCTTTACATATAAACAAGTTTTTACTCACCGCTTAAAATTGCTGTGTAAAGGAGGCTAACAAAATTTAAAAAACATAATCTGTATCTTAACCTTAAATGTACACATTTTAACGGCTAAAGTTACTTGTAAATTTTTTAAAGAACGCTTTTATTCAAGGTAAATATAGTCTAACTTCTTAATTAAGTCAACTCTCTACATATAAAAGCATTACAAGATTGCAACAGTTTTCTAAATATGGCATATTTAAGAGCTGAACACAATAGTTTAGAGGGTTCCTTTCAACTACTATTTCTACTATCGCTATCAGTATGCTAACTCGTAGATTTAATGCTAGCAAAATATTTTAATCTTAGTTAGTTTAATAAAAGTGTCACTTTTGCTGTTTTTGGGACTTTTATATTCTTAAAGTTCGTGTTTAAATCTTAGTTCTAGAACATCTTAAGAAAATTTACTTTAAAAAGTAGATTTCTATAATTTTGTAAGGTCTTAAAAATTTTATTCAACAGAAAATCAATTTTGAAAGAAATATAATGCGCGACTGGGTTGCAGGACCGTCGAGAGGAAATCCGGACCCGGAACGGACAAATCTATTTGGCAAAAAGATATAGTTCGTTCTAATTTCAACGAATAGCATGAAATTGGTTGGAATTAACGGAAATAATATTTTTTTGTTTGCAAAGTGAACCGAAAAAAGTGTTAATCATCAAATCAATCTTACGGGTATTGTCCAGTTTAGTTGAAATGGAAGATGAATAGAAAATAATTGTACATACGAGTAGATCAGATTCCAACCAGAATCATACTTTCAATTCAATATTGCCAGCGATATGTTAGTAACTGATAATACGGTCAATTAACTATAAAAAAATAGCATGGAAATCTATTACCTATTATTCTATCTATTAAAATAAAATAGAGCAAAATAAAAGTATTAAAAATGTTGTTTTTAAGAAAGAACTATGTATTTTAAAAGCTTTACATTAAATACCCTTTATTGTTTTTCTTAATATCAAAATATTATCACAATGTTTTCATTAGAGTTAGTTTACATTCAATGAAATTTGTTCTTTTTCAAACGAGCCTTACCAGGTTTCTAAACATCAAAAATACTTTTAATTGCATCTAAATTTAATTTCCTTGCCAAAGGTGCTTCGATGCATAGTGTAGTAAGTCTAGAAATACGATCTTGGGATGAACAAGAACGATGCAAAGTCTTTGTTGTGGCAAGGATACTTAATGATCGTTCGGCACTAGCTACGGTTACATGTATTGTGGAAAACAGACGGAGAGCAACACAAATGGTGGGGAAAATTGTCTCCAAATTCTGTGAATAAATAGCATTGAGCAAACTCAATGGAGGAAGTTCTGCTGCAAAATTGGCTTCATAAACGTGTTTTATATGAATTATTTCTTTTTTCAACATACTTGAGACACATGCAAGTTATGCTTTTGGACGAAGTCCATTGTTAAAAACTGCCATAAAAATGAAAATGTATCATTCAAATTCTTCATCGTATCCAACCGACGAGAAATTCCAGATAAAATTAAATCAACTATGACGAAAAAATTTTCTTGGTCTCTTTCTCTTGAATTTTTTTCTTCTTCTCTTTCAATTTGCTCTCCGGCTCCTCGATTTTCTACAAATTTCTCTTTAATTGCCTTTTTCGTTTCGATGAGAACGATTTTGGAACATCCTCCAATCCAAAAGCAACTGATTGCATTAAGATAAAATTTGATCCCATCTTTTTCGAATGATGTACAAATCGGAGATCAAGTTATCGAGATTTCGAATTTCAACGTCAAAAGCCATGTTTCTGGATTGAAGAATGGTACTTCTCTCATTTATAGCGCTAAGAACCTTGCACTAAATCGAAATCATCAGGACGCATTCCAATTTTGTTCATATATTTTAAAACGCTATTTACATTTCTTCAAGTTTCAGCAGTTAAATTAATATCACTTAAGGCTTTTAATGATGTAACAAGGTTTTCAGATGATTTGCAAATGGTTTTACTGCCTCCGTTCTAGCTGATCATCTTGTGTCGCAAAGTTTGTGTCTTCTAAACGGATTCCGTTTTTTGTCAATGTTTCGCAGATCCGATCAGTTATTGCGGTTACAGTTTTTTAACTTTCCATAGGAAGTTATTGTAATGGGTCCGATTTGTCAAATTGAAAATTTTGACATTTCTCGACGTTTCAAGGTCCCTAGAGTCTAAATAAAAGATTTTTAGAAAGATGTTTGTGCATGCGTGTGTACATACGTACGTTAGCGACGTTTTTTTCGTCGTCCATAGCTCAAAAACCAGGAGAGATATCGACTTCAAATAAATGTTGTTATACAGATAATAAGGCAGAAAGATGCAGAAAGGGCTCTCAAGAAAATTGCGTTTTTGGTTTTTTATCATATAGGTGAAAATTTTGGTTAACCCTAAATATGTCATGAAACAATGACGCTAGGGACTTGAATTAAATTCAAACTACGAGTATTTTTATTTCACAGAAAATATTGTTTTCGATATTCAGTAGTTTTTTTTTATAAAAATTGTCCATTTTTTCCTTAAAAAATAAAATCTAAAAGAAAAAGTACGCAAATTTGGTAAAAATTGATGTTCGGTTCTTGATATCTCTCAAATTAATATCATTCATCTAATTTGTAAAAATCTAAGAAATGCTTCTAAAATTGGTAACAAAATTTTTCGACTAAAAATCTATTTAACAAAACTATATTTTCAAACTAAACTACTTTTTTATATGAAAAATATTGTTGTTAATTTTAATTTTTTTTAAGAATAATTCAACTAACAACTTTTAAAACCTAACACGAAAAACTAGAAACTTTTAAGCAAGATAAATAGACAGACGGGATGGGAAGTTATCAGTGTGGGTCGCATCCCAGCCTCTTTTTTTTTGTTGCAATCGACAAATTCCAAAAACCGTTCTTGGATGGTAAACACATTTTCTTTCACAGATATCGCAAAATAAATGTGTTTTGTTCCACATGACTAGAATCGGGTGTTGCATCGACATTTATAGCGAAGTATTTGGCGTTTTATCTCTCCTTCATTTTGTGCTCTTGTTGTGAAATTCTTACTTTTTTCAATTGCTCCTGAAGTAAGTGGTCATAATGACTAATTAATTCCAAAATTAGCAAAAAATTCTCATTATTTGGCTCTCCAATAAGATTGCTATCGCCTCGTAGCCCTAGTCTCCTTTCGCCAAAAAGTAATTGGTCTTCATTTTTCTATATAGAATTCCTTGACATTTTTTGGTTTCCCTAGTGATTTCGTCATTGAGAAGAGCATCAATTGAAAAGTTTTTCATTATTAGGAGTTGTAATGAGCGCCATCGAACGTAACACTGAACATGATCGGTATTGTTTTCATGAGCAGGCAATCCGTCGTACTGCTTTTTCCACACTTGAAGGCAAGAATAATCCTAACTAGCTGCATATAATTATGTCGGTCATACTTTTATATGTAATCTATGGAATATTTTATGGCTGGTTTAATATACACACTTTGAATGGCTTATACTTAAACTTTGAAACAACTTATTAAAAGTTTAATTATTTAATATTAGGGAAACCCCAGTTGAAAGACGTTTGCGTTTGATTTTCCGGTCCCCCGAAACCGAATCAAAAATTTCGTTTACAGCAGAAACAAAAATAGAATAAAAGAAACTTTATAAAAACATTGATTTCAATTTTACGGGTCCCTAGAAAATCCCGGGTCCCTTACCCCTTCTCTACGTGGCTGCTGGGTCGCTAAAACTTGCTACTTTCTTCAAAAAAGTCTGGGTGGAATCGCCTTAGGCGAAAATGGACTATCATATTTTTTTTTGACTATCATTTCCATTCAGTCTGTGTAAGATAGTTTAGTTCAATTCGATTGAACAATTCCGGAATAGAATTGTAACAATTCATAGTTGCTATAGTGAAATTTTAAAATGATTAATATAAAATATCTACATAAAAGTATTAAATTAGCTTTGTTTTAATAACATTCATAATTTCCTTGTGTTTTTCGAATGTCATAAGCTTTTTTCGTCACATGAATGTGTTTTTGTACCTAAAAAAGGTAACTGAAAAAAAATACATTCGTTTTTTGTAATCGTCTGGTACCTCTATTCATATTTTTGTTGTGACAGCTTTTAAGGTATCAATTTAAATATCACTTTACGTAGATCAAAAAAGATTATTTTGACTTTCATTTTTCAACAATTACCACCCATGTTTAAAAATATTTCCTATATTTTGAGATTTAAAAATGTACCTGCAGAATTTCTCAAAAATTTAAATGTCATTTTATTTTGTCTTATATTTTTGGTATGCAGTTATTAAGCGCTTATAAATATAAATTTCACTTTAAAATTTCGTTAAAAAATGTTCACCACTTTCTGAGATATAAAGAATTTTTTTTTAAATAAAAAAAAAATACATTTTTGATCATCAAAAATTTGAAAACTTGATCATCGACAAGATAGTCTAAGAGCCGGCAGCAAATTTTGGGAGTGGAGTGATAACCAAAATATATATACATATATGTGTAGATATACGCAACACTATGCCAAATTCAACCGTCTGGCAGGTTTTTTTTTCAGCCGGGGGCGGGGGTGGGGGTTCGAAAATGGTCATTTTTCCGATTTTGGGGTCGAAGTGATAACCACTTAAATGCATATATACACAATAGGGGGTGGTGCCCTGATGTCAAAAAAGTGTGTCCAAGACGTTTTACTTTCAGCCTTCCCCTTGCCAGACGGCCGCCAAAATGCGCGAAAATCAACTTTTTGGGTCGAAGTGATAACCACTTAAATTAATATATAATCAATAGTAGATGGTCCACTGATGTCAGAAAAGTGTGTCCAAGACGTTTTACTTTCAGCCTTCCCATTGCCAGACGGCCGCCAAAATGCGCGAAAATCAACTTTTTGGGTCGAAATGATAACCACATGAATGATACATCAAAAAATCAGAAAAATTCCCCTGATTCTAAAAATGTGTGTCCAAGACGTTTTGTTTTCAGCCTTCCCCTTGCCAGACGCATTTTAACACTTTTTAACAACATTTTTCAACTTAAATCCTTAATAACTTTTTTTCTGTTATCCATAACCAAAACAGTCATATACCAAAATATCACAAGATTTCCAATACGTTTTCTTTTCAGTCTTATGCTTGCCAGAAAACCCCAAAGAAAGAATGCACAAAAACCAAAATTCTTCATCGGACGAATCTGATGATGGAGAATAGTTTTTTTTATAATTTATAAATTCTTATTTCAAAATTTCATTCAATTTTATGTCATGTAATTCAATAATTTTTGTCTAAATAAAATACAATTATTATGCTTTGAAGGAAAACGGTGGTTTTTGTGCATTCTTTCTTTGGGGTTTTCTGGCAAGCATAAGACTGAAAAGAAAACGTATTGGAAATCTTCTGATATTTTGGTATATGACTGTTTTGGTTATGGTTAATAGAAAACAAATTATTAAAGGATTTAAGTTGATTCTGTTAAAAAGTGTTAAAATGCGTCTGGCAAGGGGAAGGCTGAAAACAAAACGTCTTGGACACACTTTTCTGACATCAGTGGACCATCTACTATTGATTATATATTAATTTAAGTGGTTATCACTTCGACCCAAAAAGTTGATTTTCGCGCATTTTGGCGGCCGTCTGGCAAGGGGAAGGCTGAAAGTAAAACGTCTTGGACACACTTTTTTGACATCAGGGCACCACCCCCTATTGTGTATATATGCATTTAAGTGGTTATCACTTCGACCCCAAAATCGGAAAAATGACCATTTTCGAACCCCCACCCCCGCCCCCGGCTGAAAAAAAACCTGCCAGACGGTTGAATTTGGCATAGTGTTGCGTATATCTACACATATATGTATATATATTTTGGTTATCACTCCACTCCCAAAATTTGCTGCCGGCTCTTGGTCTAAGAGGTTTAACTGAAAGAGAAGATTATTGAAATTGTTCGATAAGATTAGAGCAATGCCAAAATATGAATTGGGAAAAAAATTAGAGAAAGTTTTAAAAAAAATCTATCTGTTCACTTTTGAAAAAAATTGAATTTTCGATTCTTAACCGAAAAAGTTGTATTGTACTGCTGTTATTTTTCGTATTAAAAAATGAAAAAAAAAACGCCTTAAGCTAATCAGCTAAAAAGCTTAATTTCAATCGGCACAATGGTTTAGGCTGTAGGGGCCAGGACAGACAGACAGACCCACTTTTTTGACTTTTCTACCATCGTAATGTTATGTTTGATTTTTTGTTCTCGTGGCATGATGGTTAGCAAGTTGGACTGCCATGCTAGAAGTTTTGGATTCAATCCCTGCCTATGCCATCTAAAGTTTTTATTTCACGGGTACTGCCGCTTAAGAAGAATTAACAAATCTTTAAAGAGTAATTCTTGTCATGAAAAGTGCTTTATCAAATTAGCCGTCCGGATTCGGCTTAAAACTGTCAACATTAGTCGAACACAGGAATGGTTGAGAGTTGTAAGTAACTAGTACTTAGTTCTTTACGGACTGTTGCGCCACCTAATTTATGTATTTATTTAGTGTACAATTAATTCAAAATAACGGGTTATCTATTTTGCGGTTTCAAAAGTATAAGGCTGGAATTTGAAACCTTACAAACTAAATTGTTAAACCAAATTGTTAAAACCTACTGTCATTCTGCCACAGCCACATATCATGCTTTAAGAGGACATAATGGTTTACTTAATCGTCCAACTACGCAAGCAATTAGCAAAATTATGAATACATTTTCTTCAGCGACAAAGAACGAAATTCTCGTATTGGGGTTCTGAGAATAAAAAGAGTCTGTTTGGTGCCTTCTTTGGGCCGGACGTGTGGTTGGACCTTACTTCTTCGAAAACGACGATGGAACGACTGTCACCGTCAATTTGGAGCATTATGGTCATTTAATATCCGACTTTTGTTTGCCTGGTATCGAAGAAAACGAGGACCTTAAGAATTAACTCGGATTTATTCACCAATAAAAAAAGTTTATTTGAAAACTTGAAAACTGATTGATTGAGAATGACATTTACCCCTTTGTTTGCAATACCTGGGCATAATTTCATAAGCGTGAACAATAGTCGCATTCACAAAGCTAGGGGCTGCGTAGTCAAAATTCAGCTAGCTTTGTGAATGCGTATTGTATTCCAAAGGCGTATAGCTGAGATAAAGATGTCTCGGATGTAAGGCAGGTGAAATGTGGTAAAATTAAACAAGCAGATATGTTGGATGTCGAAAGCCGGATTTTATCAAAAAGATATGACGGCTGCATAGTTTTTAGAATTGAAAATAACAAACACATGGTACGAAACTTCATATACATAATTATAAAATGACATGCCTAAAAAATTTGTTTCCAAATGTGAAATATGGTCGAATCTCCTCAGATTGTAAATATAGCGCAGAGCACTATTGAATGCTACTTGAAGTTTTCTTTCAGTATCACAGTTATACAATATTTCACAACCATACACGAGAACTGGTAACACCAAAGCCTTAACGAGAACTAATCTTGTCTTTGGTGGTGTAAACTTTTGAGCTGTCCATAAAGTTCGAAGAACCCCATATGTTTTACCCACAACTTCATTAATATGGTCATTCCATGTCAAAGTTCGGTTGAATACCAACCCTAAGTTCTTTGACTTATCCACGAATTCAATTTTTGAAGAACCAAGCATAATTGAGGGAAAATATGACAGATCTAGCTTCTTTTTCGAGATAACAAGGCATTTACATTTCTTCGGATTGAGCGAGAGACCATTGTTTACCGACCACCTCATAATTCTTTGGAGATCATCGTTCAGATCATGTGCACAGTTTTCTATGAGCCCAAGAGGGCAGTTTTTTTAGATTTGAATATCATCAGCATAAAAATGTTTCGATGAATTCAAGATTGTATGTTGTATGTCATATATGTACATAGAAAATAACAGAGGGCCAAAAATCGATCCTTGTGCAACACCCCGTAGCACAGGACAAAAATTTGATAAGGCAGTCTCTGAGGAGGCAGCCTGTTTTCTATCACTTAGATACGATGAAAACAATTTAACAGCAGAAGCAGACATATTGAAACGGTGGCTCATCTTATCAATAAGAATAGAGTGGTCAACCATATCAAATGCCTTGGAGAAGTCCAGTAAGGCAAGAAAAGTAACCTGGTCTTCATCTAGTTGCGCTGTTATGTCTTTAACTACTTTCAAAATTGCTGGGGTACAGCTATGTTTGGGACGAAAACCAGACTGAACTGAGACGAGAAGATCATTACGTATGACATAATCATTAACTTGCTTATGCATAATTCGTTCGCAGATTTTGGACAAATAGGGAAGAATTGAAATCGCCCTAAATTCCTCACTCGATGAGTTTTTAGGTATTGGAATAATTTTTGAATTTTTCCACTAACAAGGAAAATCACAGGTCAAAAAGATTGTATTGATAATGTGTGTTATATACGGAAGCAAAAAAGGTAGTATAGATTTCATAAAAACCGGGTGTATTCCATCTATACCAACTGCATTAGAGTTAATGGATAAAAGGCTTTCCACGAAATTTGTACTTTCAAAGAAAAACGGTGTTTCAGTGGTGTTTTCAGTGCTATTAAGCAGGACTCTATTACCATAGGTGATATTAGTATCTGGCTTCCCGAAGATTATTCCAAATCTTTCGCCCATCTACATTAGTTTTAAGCTTATTAGAATAGAACTTTGTTTTAGCTATTTTTATCTCACGAACAACTTCTTTTCGTTTATTTTTGTAAGCTTGAAGGTACTTATCTATACGTAAGCGCTTCCATCGCTGGTAAGCATGATCTCTTTGCATTATTAACAAACGAATTTCATTCGTAAACCAAGCATTTACTTTAGGTCTCACCCTATCTGTTGATAAGGGAACTTGTGTATCAAATATGTTATTTATATTACTATGAAGAAAGTCAACTTGAGCATCCGGCGAGGTCATACCATAAAGAAGACTTCAAGGAATTGAACGAATATGATTTTCCAAAGCAGTATAATTTATATTCTTGTATTATAGGTATAGGTATTTACTAAATGTTAATCAAACGCTTCCATATTTTCGCTGAGTTGACTTTCAACCAGGATCAAAATCAAATCTAATGGGGTGGCGCAACAGTCCGTTGTGAACAAGGGCCTAGTGACTTACAACTCTCAACCATTCCTGTGTGCGAGTACTGTTGTCATGAATGGACCTACAATTTTTTAGGCCGAATCCGAACGGCTAGTTTGAGAAAGCACTTTTTCATGACAAGAATTATTCTTGAAGGATTTGTCAATTCCTCGCAAGAGGTAGTACCCGCGATTTTTTTTTTTTTTTTAATTAAGGTGGCACAGGCAGGGATTGAACCCAAGACCCCTTGCATGACAGTCCAACGCACTAATCATCATGCTACGGGTACTACCTTTCAACCCGGATATTGCTGTTAAAGTCTCCGCATACAATAACGTTTCTTGCGGTGGTTGAAAATTCATCCATTAATGAATATATAGGTGTTAAATCGACATTTCTATTTGGTCTATAAACGCTACCTAAGCGAACAAAATGAACTCCTAACATTATGTCTACAAAAAGGTATTCAATAGGACATCCAATGGGTGAAAAACATTTAAGCTTACAATTTAGACCTTCTCTTATATAAATAGGTACACCTCCACCACGAAAAATTTTAGAACTATTTAAAGCATAAACAGCATCATTTATATTTGACAAGAACCAAGTTTCCGACACACAGCTCGCATCAACTTTGGAATTAACAAATATTTCTCTAAACTCATCTATTTTAGTTTGTTTGTTAATAGAAAACCTGATGTCGAACATGAGTGCTGATATTCTCAAATCCAATTAACTTCCTATTAATGGGGATATTTATTTGTATCATGTTTCAATTTATTTTCTATTTAATAGGCTTTTCACACCAAACCCAAAACATTGTTTTCGCGAAATTATCGGTTTTCGCCGAAAACCTACATCGAAAACTCAAGTTTTCCCATACATTTTCGTAAACGACAAGGTTTCGTAAACAACATGTTTTATATAAAACCTCTCGAAAACTAGTTGGAATTCAAAGTTGAACAAAACAAACAAACCTTTCGGAACATTCAGCGATCAAATAAATGTAAACAAAACAGCTGATGGCTGCTGTCAAAACAAATATTTTACTTTGAAATTTTATTCAAAACAATTATATTCAAACAATCAAAACAATTTGGCCGTGGTAAGTAATATTATTTATACAATTTATCTTTACAAAATAATAATTATTCCTTTTTCTTTTTTATTTACAGAATATGGAAGAAACAAAATTAAAAAAAGAAAACTGTGGGGGAGCCAGGATGAGGAGTACCTGCTCGAACTCTGGGCTGAAAAGGAGTCTGAGCTGTGGGGCAACCGGAAAAATTGCCACATTTTTAAAGAAATATCGGCTGCATTTGAGGGGAGGCTGGTCCACAACACTTCCGAGGAGATTAGAACAAAAATCCATAATCTCAGAACGAAATATAGGTAAGTACACAATAGCCTTGTTTTTTTTTATAATAAAGAAAAAAAAACATCGGCCCTTCCGAAGGTTCTCCATCAGAATGGGCTCTATTCAATAAAGTCCACACAATTGTTGGTGGACACATAATTAACAATTTTGTTGTTGAGGACAGCCGCCCCTCAGGTAAAGTATTAATAAACAAATAAACAACGCAATGAAGTTTTACTATGTACATATTTATTTTAAATTTCAGAAGAGACATCATTAGATGCATTTGCGGTTTCTGGTGACTCTAGGAGGTACTCCTCATCCCAGTACGAAGAAGATGTAGAAACTCCGTCGGCCGAGTCTGCATCTTGTTCATCGCGGGCTACTCCGTCAAGGCCCCGGGCTGCAAAGAAAAGGAAAAGTGATGAGGAGAACACTATAAATAAAATAGAAGGAAAAATAGAGCTCTTTATGAAAGAGTGCAAGGAAACAGTCGAAAAAGCCTTAGAGCTAGAAAACAAAAAAATTGCAATATTGAAGGATTTGGTCGATGAGACAAAAAACTTTAACTCTAATTTTTTAAAATTGTTCCAAAAATAAAGTTTTTAAAATAAATGTTTGTTTAGTGTTTTTTTAGTATATTGAAAATGTTATATGTATGTATGTATGTACATACAAGAAGTATTTTGCGCGATGGGAGAAGACGGTGGAGTGTGAGCTATACAAAAGCACCACTTCACCATGCGTCGCGACGTTGAGTTCGTCGATATGTTGCGTTATGTAGATATGTAATGTGTATATACTTAAGTATGTGCAGTATGTGTACATTTGTTGTATAGGTATTTTGTGATCTTACCTAATTGCATTTTGATGGCATTTCGGATAATGGAAGGTGTATTTCTGGCATCATCTACCTGTGTTGATTGTTCCGGTTGCTCTCTATGCGAATTATTGTTTGCATTTTGCAACCATTGGATGTTGATTTCATCATTATTAACATTCAGAAAATTATGTAAGACACAGCATGCTTTAATAATCAAGATGCTGTTATCGATTCGGTTATCAAGACCCTTTCCGATTCTCCTAAATCTTGCTTTAAGGTGTCCGAAACAGTTTTCAACAACTCTTCGACATTTCGAAAGTGCGTAGTTGAAGTTCTTTTCTTCTTCGGAAGCTGTGGTAGTGAAAGGAAATGGTTTCATCAAAGATTCGGAAAACCTAAAAGCGGAATCCCCAATTAGGACTACAGGAACATCCACATCGCATATTTTTTTGACATTTCTTTCAAAATTGGTTGCCGATGCTGTTGTCTCACATACGAATCTTCGTATATCTTCTAATCATTGCAACGCCCTGGACTTCCTACGTTTTTATAAAGAAATCTATAACTGTGTACACATATAAGAATTAGTTAATTTTTAAAGAAAAGGTTCCAATTAGAATTTCGATTATTACCGATAATCAACCACAGCTAGTAGTACAGTAGAATACCATCCCTAATAATTATAATAATCAACAGCATCCTGAGCAGGGGGTTGGATTTCAATATGGCAACCATCTTTAGTGAAATTGAAAATATTATTTGAGACAACTTTTAAGAACATACATTAATTGTACCCATACCAATAGCTCCAAAACATTGAGGGAAACCAAGTTTTTCGAAACCATTCACATTTTCCTTAATAATTTGTTCAGTAAGTGGATATGCACACAAGTATTTCTTTTGTAGAACACGCCAAACTTCCTGACAAAATGTTGTCACAATAATGCATACTGTATACCCCAAAGATAGCTGAAACTGTCCTGTATTCAGCGGATGATCCCAGTGTATATATTGCAATGGCTATTCTTTTTTGTAATGGTATACACTTCCTAAAGTTTGTATCTTGCATTTCCAGATCCTTTAGTTCATTGCAGAGTATATTGAAAGTTCTGCGACTCATTCTGAAATGTTGTTTAAAATACTCATCATCGTTTTCTAACATTTCATGTTCACAAAAAGTGCTGGTGCGTACCTGCATCAAATATTTAGATATATACATAGCTTCCAATTAATTGAATTGTTATAACAAGCTTACCTTTGTCCACATACATATATCTTTGGCGATCACGTTTTTCAATTGCATCAATCAAAACTTTTCTTTTCCTTAGAAGTTCCAGGATTTGCAAAAGAAAACGAGGTTTTTTTTCATGATAGAGGCTTGATATGATGTAAAAAAGTTTAACAAAATCTTCATATTTTGTTCATCTTTCTTTTTACATAATTAAAAATAATTTCAATTTTTCAGAATTCATTTTTTTCACAAATAATTTGAATCTTCTCAAATTTCAAAACTTTTTACTCACAAATTTGATTTATCAATACAAAATTTGACAGCCGGTTTCAAACAAATTTAAACATCAAATGAAAACGTTTAAATGTTCGGTGTGAACGATTTTCTTGTTTTCGAAAACTTTTTGCCGAAAACGGGGACCTATTTGGCGTTTAAACGTTCCATTTATCAAAGAAAAGTTCTCTTAAAGTTCACCAATGGAAAAAAGAAACTTATCAATTTAAGATCAATATCACACACTTTAATAGGACTGCCATTTTCACAATTAAACAACATATTCAGTTTTTAAATTCAATAACAACGTTTTTAAATTCAATTCAACTGAAAACAATTTGAATTCAAAATTTGACAGCTACACCTTTGAGGAAACCAACAGAGTAAACAATAATAATTGATCGTGTTCCATTGGTCAACCGAATTCACGAATGGAGATTTCATTTTAAAATTCGAAATAAAACAAACTATATCATTTTTTATAATAATCAATATAATTTTATAATTATTCTCATTCAATTTTATTGCGATCACTTTATCAAGTCTCATATATTTAAATGTTTTTGTTTATTAAATTATACGTCATTCTTTTCTATCGATCTAGCTTCCTTCCTCTTTTCGTAGTCTCTTTTCCTTATTGATTTTTCTTTTTGTTTCTGTTTTTTTTTTTGTTAATAGACATTCATTGCTTTTTTTACTTTTCTTCTTTTTGTTTTTAAATATTTAAATTTTGCATTAAATATATTAATATATAATTTTCTGTTTTGTTTTTAATTTATTAGCAGCCAATAAGTAGAGATTTTGTTTAACAAATAAAACGAATTGATTAAATTTTTATTCAAAAGAAATTAAATATAGTACATTCATATACATTTTTGTTTTTATTACAAATTTTCAAATTAAAATTAAAATTCGTTAAAATAAAAAGTTTTTAAATTGCGTTGCTTATAATAAATTATTATTTTTTTTCTGCTCACATTTATTCTTTATACATTTATTTTATTCAAAAAATAAAAACAAACTAGTTTATTTCAATATATTATTATTATTAGTGTTATAGACTAGGTTTATATATTTTGTCGGACAATCATACAATTATTTTAGTTTTAAAAATTAATGTTGCTAAATATTAAATTGTTTTTATTTGTTTGTAGGTAGTAATGTCGTATTTACATATTATTACAATTTTGTTTTATTTTCAAAGTATATAAAGGCAAATAAATAAAACGTAATAAACATGAATATAATAATTAATATTTATTTTTATATAAGTATATGATTTTTATTTTTCTATCTTGTTTTATTTTTACAATAATAAATATGTGGGTAAATATATCACTTGTTCGGTTGTTGTTTACATGCTGGTTTAATTAATTATTATTTTTATATATATATTATATTTTTATATTATTATTGTTATTTTATTGATAAATACATTTAATTCTAAATAATGCTTTTATTTATAATTATGTTTATATATTTTGTTATGTTTTGACATCTGTCAAATATACATTTTTATATTTTTAATTATTTGTCATTTGATATTTATCCATGTCCATTAAATGGCTATAGAGTAGATCTTCGGCTGGTGATAGACCAATCATTATCCAACCAAATATACCACCAATGCTTCGTGCCATCGATAGACTACTCCATACGCTTATTGCTTGATTATGACTTTCCTATAAAATTAAATAAATTGTAATAATTAGTAAACAAATTTGTTAATTTGTGAGTTATTTAAAATATTTACCATATCTTCTCTCATCATTGTCACGTTCGAGTTTTTGGTCAAGTAGATTTTTTCATTCATAGATTCCGCACATAGTGTGAGGATTATTGTCGCTATGTAAATCATTGCTATAATTATCCACCGAAATGATATTACTTCTGATGCATTAGAAAAATCTAAATGGCATAAATCCATGCTAGAAAAACAAAATGTAAATTTATATAAAATTGTATAATTTATAAACATGAAAGAATATTTTTGAAAAGCATGATAGATGAGATAGTTAAGGATAAAAAACAAATACTGCTTAATGTCATCATATCCTTAATCTCACAAATTCAATGTAATAAAAGCTTAGTTAGCTTTCAAAACACCAATTGTCAATTGAACATGAAAGATTAATGGCCACGTTCAGACGACATAAGTAAGGCAAGTTTCTGGTACATGATTGGCCAGCTGCAAAAAAATGACCTTCCAATTAAGGCAACTTTAATGGAAAGTTAACTGAAAAATAAGTCAAGAAAAATCTCCCTAACTATCGATCTCCTTCTGTCTGTCAAAATGAATGAAAGCTGAATTTTATAACTCCATGATTTATTTATTTTCTGCACAACTTCATTTAAAGTTTTCTGTAAAAGGGACCCTTGTCAATTTGGAAAAGTAATAAGTAATATTTCTTGACGATAGAAAAAATACAAATCGTGATGGACTTGTAACTAGCTTGAGGAGTATTTTGTAGACAATAATACCCGTGTTTTGCTGGAAAATCTATCAATGGTATAGTAGAATTTTACACGAATAACAAAAACAATATCCGCAGTATCAATACTACCGATGAAAGTTAAAGTAGAATCTTACTACGGATGGGTTTTGACA
Organism: Eupeodes corollae; assembly: GCF_945859685.1. NCBI lineage: Eukaryota > Metazoa > Arthropoda > Insecta > Diptera > Syrphidae > Eupeodes > Eupeodes corollae. The sequence continues at coordinate 285,606,392 of NC_079147.1, forward strand.
TTTATAGGAGTCTCAAATGTTGGTATTATTATTCCATTTGTATCTCGATGGCTGTGTTGGTTGAGTAGTTGTGCATTTAGAATCATGTATTTCCCATTGGTATATTCCAGTTAAGATTAAATAAATCTTTTAAGTGTTTCCACCGCACAAGAAGATTTAAAAATGTTTAAGTTTGACAGCACTTTCTAAAATGCAAATGGGGTTTCGATGTTTCTTATGAAGTGCAAGTGAGATAGTTTGACTCGTGTTTAACAATTAAGAACTGAATAGTTCAGAACAATTTAAGTATACGCTAGCTACTTCATGTGCAATTTTTTTTGATTTGATTAAAACAAAACTATATTTTTTGTTAACAAACATGCTCATAAACAGGCTATAATGCATTTTCTGTGAAACCAATCCGTCCAAACAGATGTTCTTAGCAAATTTTGACTCGACTCCAATCTCCGACCGGAATCGAATCGGATCAAGCTCATTTCAACTCGATTCAGGTATATATAGGATTGAGGCTAACTCAAGCTCACTTCAACAGCAAATGTTAATGTAGTAGTCTACGAACAAACCGCCTTTTTGAAGCAGTTGTTAAATTAACTTTTTTTTTAAAGTATCTCAATTTCCAGATGTTTTCTTACCATTTCTTCTTGAAAATTGTCGATTTTATTAGTTTTAGTAAGTTTTTTTGCTAAGTTAATTTAAACCTTTGATTTTCTATTTGTGTGATTCTTTTTAATTATTATTCTGACAGATCTTCTTTCAGTTGTACTAATTTTTAAATACAAAAATCTGGTTAGATGCGTTTTCTCGAAAAAAGTGAAAGTGCTTAACATATTTAAGTTATTAAAATTCTTTACAAACGTGGTGAAAATTATGAAGCCAAAGTAAACAAAACTAAAGCAATTTTGGGACGACGCCTTAAGGACCTTATTGGGCGAAAAATTGTAACTATTTGTTCACGCTTCAGCTTCGGCTTCGTTACGTTGGGCCTGCTTAGTGGTTGTTTTAAATGACATTTCCAATATGACATTTCTAAAATTGCACTTCTGTCATTAGCAGCTTGTATTTTTTATCAAAATACAAAAAAAACATGAGTTTTGAAGTCGAAAAAATTAAATTTATCGCGGAAGTAGCTTACACAGCCTACAATAACCAATAGGAATCCCTCTAAAAGCAAATATATTTTGTTTGTTGACGTTTTTCAGCTATTGAGCTGTCACAAAGCAAATGTACATTGCGTTCTTTTCCTTACGATTGTCAAATGAAATGTTAGGTCGAAGCTTCATTGTGATAGCATGCATTGAATTCCTATGGCTTAACTCGTAAACGTCAGGCGAAGCCGAAGCTAAGGCGTGTTTGTGTTTCACCCATTAAAATCAAAATTTTGTGTGTCATTTTAACGATCAAGAATAAGATATTGCACAAAAGAAAGACTTGGTCACCAGCAACGTCACGTCGTATTTCTCACATTTGATCACCAAGACCTTTAGATTAAACACCTTTAGATGTATGTCTTGTTGTTACGTATAAGAGATGACAGTTGTGGCTGTCATTTGGGTGATACCGTGCTGTATTGCTAATGACTTTTTAATGTAAAGTGACTCCTTTTTTAATGTAAAGTGAAGTAAAATCCATTGACTTCTTAAAAAAAAATATTCGTTATTTACTTATATCGAAAAAGAAACTAGTATTCGAAAACCCTATACACAAATTTAATAAATAACAAACCACTTATATTAAACTGGTACATTATACAAAAATTGATTAAAATTAAAAATGAATCAATTTATTTTACCCAACGAAACACAAAAAAGAGGAAACTGACGTTTGACAGATTCAAATAAATTGATTTATTTTACCAATAGAAAATACCATTATAAAGGTCAACCATAGATCCCAACAAAGGTCCACTTTTTGATTAAATCAAAAACCACAAAAGTTTCTGTGGCTTAAGGGTGATGTAAAGAATTGAATGGTCTTATGAAATAAAATTCACATATTTTGCTGAATGCTGTCATTTTTCATAAATCATCTTAATTACACCCCGTTAATACTTTCCCCAAGGTTGTTTCCATCTAAGACAACCAAACAAATGTTTCACATACGCCCTCTGTAAGCTCAAACTCTTAAATTTAAAAACAAAAAATTGATTTTTTCTTTTAAATTCTCCTCAGACTATAAATGTGCCTACTCTTCGAAAAATAGGTACCTAAACAACAACCCCCCCCCCCACACTTTGACATCATAATGTAATATACCGACACGACACATAAATAAAATGATATCCTTTATTCGTTCGATTTATAAATAGAAACCATGAACGTCATAGACTCCTCGTATACAATAAAACCTCGTACTTTTAGCAATTCCTAATGAACCGTGCAACTTTCTATATTTATTTTTGATATTATTATTGTTATCAGCTAAATTTATAAATAATATGAATAGAACTTTATGAAATGTCGAGAAAGCCTTAAGATATAATTTAGTATATACTTACCGGTCAAAAACAGACACCATACAAATTATGGCCAAGCAATAGAAGGTGTTTGCGTACGCTTCGGCAAAGGACGAATAATGGTGTATGGCGCCATCTGGCCAGTCCAATGGTTTACTTGTGGTCACGAAAAGCAGGTGCGCCAATGCCAGGCCACCTAATAGGCCGTGACAAATGTTGGAAACCATTATCCAGATTCGATGGAAAGAACAGGCTAATTGGACGTTGGAGGAGATGTCATGTCTAGAAATGGAACAAAAGACGCAAATAAATTTATTTATAATAAAAGCAATCCTATACATATACTATGAAAAGTCACCTAAAACCTACATATAACGTAGGTTTAAAGATGAATTTTTTAAAGGTACAGAAAATAAACCAAGACAGTTGCTTCATCGATTAATCTCTGATGTGACAGCAGAGGCTGTGTATGTGAGGAGACTTTTCAAAACACAACCAACGCAACGTTAGGTATTTCTAAAATTAGAAATTGGGACTGTGTTTTCGGAGAAAGTCAGGAATGGAGCTGGGACATGGGATGAAATCGGGACGTTTGTTGATTATACAAAAGGAAATTACTTCACACCCACGCATATTGGCAGTGGTTGTTGAATTAAGGACGACTAAGGCAAACAGTTTGTGAATTGCCTTTGGAATTTGACTTTCTGGCGGAGGAGGTGCGCGGGCGGTGTGCTTCAATTGATGCGTGGGTTTCCGACAAACCGAGAACTGTCCCCATCTTCGTCGGTGTCGGTGTCGGTGTCTGCGTCGGTTCGGTCGTCAAGAGTGCGTTGGACGTATACAAGAGTATAGTTGAACGTTGAAATGGAATTCTTTTGAATGAATATTTTGCCTTTTTGGAACTTGAAAGATCTCTTCAAAAACAATGGAGTTTAGCTTTAATGGCTTCGGTTTCTTCGTTGTAGCTCCGATATAGGTTAGGTGTGTATGTAGGTATATGAAGTGAACCTTAAGTTAGAATGTTTTGATAATGATGATTTTGCATGCAATGGAGGATGGAGATGGAGATGGAGAGTAGTGTGGCAGTTTGACATTTTCATTATAAATGCCAGGGCTTAAGTTCTTCTACTTTACTACATACTTATGTATTTTCTATTATTTTTTTTATATGTTTTTGAGGTAGAATCGTGAGCTGATTTTGGAACGATTTGGTAAAATAAAGTTATTTCTTGGCTAAGGTTTGGGTTAAATGTTTTCTTTTTGAGGGAGTGACGCAAAAAGGATAAACGGACGCATTACCCAACATCACAAAACGTATAGAACAGCATCACACAGGCGTTTTTCTTTTTATTGATAATGTTTACAATGGCAAAGCTAGAATAATATTAAATGAATCCCAAGAAGGTTCTTTGGGTATAACGTATAAAAGGTACAATTTTTATTGTTTATGGCTTTTAAAATGAGAAAATTATTTTAAATTAATTAATTTAAGGTAACAATAAACTTAATACATAGTTGAATTTTAAGGACTTCTCCTAATTCGTTAGTTCTTTTTGTTTCAGAAATTAATCTGGTGACATAAAAAGTTATAAGGTAAATTTTATATTTTTCAATTTAATTAAAATGAGGCATGTTTAAAATTTAAAACGTTTTTATGATGTTGTTGACATTTTATATCCATATGACATTTCACGAAAACAGTAAACAGAAAGTCTTGTGGTAAGGGTAAACGAACAGACATATTTTAGGTCTGTTTGTTTGTTTTTCGAGAAAAACGTATTAACAAATGTCAAAGTATGGATGTATATGTTTGACAAGAAGATCGCCAAGGCGCTAACTTTACGTATTGAATGTTAAATTATTTGAGTTTTGAAAGTACAACATACAAATTTGTAAAAAAAAATGTGAAGACATTTCACGTTACATAAAGTTTGCACAGATTTACTTATCTATGTATGTTTTTATAACCAGAATAGATTCACAAGTTTTTTAAAGTTAAAGTCAATCGGTTTGCCCACCTTTTGGGCACCTGTTACTAGCTGTCATCTTTTGACATTTCACAGGTTTTGAAAATTAATGGAAAACTTATTTAAAATTGTAATAGAGTGTTTCAATGAGGGGTTTGATCTTGAATAGTACAGCAGCTGTCATATTTTGACATTTAACAAGTACAAACTGCGCCACAACTAAAAACGGAACAAAATACCATTTAATAATACATTCAAAACTAAAATTGGTTAAAATTTTGAAACCACAGATTTTTTGATTCTTCACATGGAAATTTTGAGCTGTTAGGAAAAATTTGTGATGTAAGGAATCAAAACCAAGTGGTTCCTTCAAGAAAAATGGAAAAAATCGATATTCTTTGTCAATTTCTCTTTAATAAATTAAATTAAACTTTCCACAAGCGACATTGCGCCGTATTTTACATGTAGGTCTGCAATGGTTTTAAAGTTCAGTTGACACAAGAACTCAGCATCACGCTACTTAATCAAGAGCAAAATTGTTACAATTGGTGCTAGAAAAATTCAAGAATGATTGTCAAAGGTATCTTCAAACTTAACGTGTCACTATTTAGTTCTGATTTTGAGCTGGTGGTGGTAATGGACCTTAATTGTTCTCGAGGCTGGTTCAATGATTAAAGTGAATAAATTGCACTACCAAACTATATAATTACTTAATTTCATGGCTATAAAAGGATGAAGTTAATGTGGACAAAGTTTTGTTCATCAAGATGGCGCTACTTGCCGCAAGAGAAACATAATTTCAAGAAAGTTCCCGACGAAGTGATCCTAAGAATTTCTGACAGTTTACAATTTTATCAGTACATTTATGATCACTTTCACAATTTTTTGACATACTAAACAGAAATTGTGATACACAAAAATTCCAAATACTTAAGTATTCTAGAACAATGAACATTTTATTCCCTTTCAATGTATATTTATTTTATTGTTGTCTGATTGGTGAAGAATTCTTTCTAGAGGAAGTATCTTAAGAAAACATTCTTAAATTCCCATATTAAGTTATTGTAATAGGTCCAATTTGTCAAATTGAAAATTTTGACATTTCTCGACGTTTCAAGGTCCTTAGAGTCGAAATAAGAGATTTTTAGAAAGATGTCTGTGCGTACGTGTGTACGTACGTTCGTACAAGGGCTTTCAAGAAAATTGCGTGGGTGTTTTTTTTTACCATAGCAGTTTAAAAAAAAGGAGAAAATTGGTTAATCTAAATATCTCATGAACCAAAAACGCTAGAGACGTGAATTTAATTGTATATAATATATTATAACGTGATTCCAAACCAACATATTTTTGGAAAAAAAAATCCAATTAACATTTTTTATTATAAATCAAAAAAAAAACTAAAAAAAATTTGTCACCTCGAAAATTTTACGAATAAAAAATTATTTTATTTTCAAAACAATTTTGTGCAATAAAAAATAACGTTTTCAACATCTCGTAAGATTTTGAGAAAAATCAAACTGACAGTTTTTTTTTCACAAAAAGTAAAAACTTCACAAATTAAAAATATTTACTTCAAAATTTTTTTATTTTACAGAAAATGTTGTTTTTGATATTCAGTAGTCTTTTTTATAAAAATCCAACAACCCGTTTTTTTCATAAAAAAAATAAAATCTAAAAAAAAAAGGAACGCAAATTTGGTAAGAATTGATGATCGGTTCTTGATATCTCTCAAATTAAAATCATTCCTCCAATTTGTAAAAAATTAAGAAATGCTACTGAAATTGGGAAACATTTGTTTTCGACAAAAATCTATTAAGCTAAACTAGACTTTCAAACTAAACTATTTATTTATATCAAACATATTGTTGGTAATTTTACAATTTTTAAGAATAATTCAACTAACAAATTTTTTAACAAAACACTACAAACTTTTAAGCAGACAATTCGACAGATGGGAAGGGAAGTTATCAGTGTGGATCGCACCCCAGCCTCTCTTTGTTTTTGTTTTAAGCCGTATCTTGTAAGTTGTAGTTCAATGGTTAGTAAAATGAACGACTGGGTCGAATGAACTTAAAATAAATAAAATGGGTGGTGCTACAGCCCGTTGAGAACTAGGGTCTAGTGACTTACAACTCTCAACCATTCCCGTGAGCGAGTAATATTGTCAGGAATGGAGGGGACACAGTGTATTTTAGATGAATCCGAACGGTTAATTTAAAAAAGCACTTTTCGTGACAAGAATTACTTTTGGAGAATTGGAAATTCCTATCCAGAGGCAGTACCCGTGAAAAAAAACAGGCAGGGATCGAACCCAAGACCTCTGGCATGACAGTCTAACGCACTAAGCATCATGCCACCGGTACTACGTTCGCATGAACTTTCTCATGTAAAAAACTAGTCTGTTTAAAAATTTGCCATTTCATTTGTTTTTTCAAAAAAGACCAAATTTTTTAAAATTTGTTTTTTGAAATCGTTAAACGTTTTTTTTTTTAAATTAATTTCGTATATTTGAGCACGCAGCACGCATTTGATAAACTATTTTTGATATATCGAATTTAGAAAAAAACATTTAATATTTTTTGTATCAAAAATAAAAACAATGAATTGTTTTATCATCAAATATTATTGAAACAGTACCCGTGTTTTGTTGGTCAATCTATCCAAAGCTTAGGAGGATTTTACACGAATAGCAAAAACAATATCCATAGTATGAATAACACCGATAAAAGTTAGAGTAGAATCTTAATTTGGATGGGTTTTTGACATTTGTACGAGTCTCGAATGGATCTTATGTCATTTCGTTCTCAAATGTTGGTATATTGCACTTGTATCTCGATGGCTGTGTTCGTTAAGTAGTTGGAATCATGGGGAAAAAATCATTCTATTACTTTTGATATTTTTATTAATGAAAATGGACTTACTGGGCTTATTTAGCAAGAGAAGACAATAGAAAAGAAATTCATGTTTTACTATGTTTCCACTAAAGGTTTATCTCAGTTTAGATTAAATAAATCCTCATGGTTTTTCCACCACACAAGAAGATTTAAAAATGATTAAGTTAAATAGCACTTTCTAAAATGCAAATGGTATTTCGATGTTTCTTATGAATTGCAAGTGAGATAGTTTGATTCGTGTTAAACAATGAAAAACTGAATAGTTCAGCACCAATTTTTTTTTGATTTGATTTAACCAAAACTATATTTTCTTATACAAACATGCAAATCAACAGGCCATAACACATTATCTGTAAACCAACTCCTCCACACAGGTTTTTCGTTACAAATTTTGACTCGACTCCGATCCCCGACCGGAATCGAGGCGAATCAAGCTTATTTCAATTCGTCAAGCTCGTTTCAACACCACATGTTAATGCAGTAGTCTACGAACAAACCCCCTCCTTGAAGCAATTTTTAAATAAACTTTTTTATAGAATCTCAATTTATAGATGTTTTCTTAACATATCTTCTTAAAAATTGTGTATTTTATTAGTTTAAGTCAGTTTTTTTGTTAAGCTAATTTTATCTTTTGATTTTCATAAAACTTTCTTCTATTTGTGTGTTTGTTTATTAACTTCCCATAGGAAGTTATTGTAATGGGTACGATTTGTCAAATTGGTAATTTTGACATTTCTCGACGTTTCAAGGTCCCTAGAGTCGAAATAAAAGATTTTTAGAAAGATGTCTGTGCGTGCGTGTGTACGTACGTTCGTACGTCCGTACGTTCGCGAAGTATTTTTCGTCCTCCATAGCTCAAGAACCAGAAGAGATATCAACTTTAAATAAATTTTGTTATACAGATAATAAGGCAGAAAGATGCAGAAAGGGCTCTCAAGAAAATTGCGTGGGTGGTTTTTTTACCATAGCAGTTTGAAAAAAGGTGAAAATTTTGGTTAACCCTAAATATCTTACGAACCAAAAACACGCTAGAGACTTGAATTAAATTTTATATAATATACTGTACCGTGATACCAAACAGGTATATTTTTTGAAAAAAAATCAATATAACGGTTTTTTATAAATCAATAAAACTGAGCAAAAAATTTGTCACCTCCAAAATTTTACGACTGAAACATGATTTCATCTCTAAAACAATTTTGTGCAACGAAGAATAATGTTTTGGACATCTGATAAAATTTTGAGAAAAATCTAATTGACAGTTTTTTGTATAAAAAATAAAAATCTAAAAAAAAACATTACTCAAAGTTCGTAAAAATTGAATATTGATTCCAATATCTTTTCAAAAATTTGATATTTAGGCTTCAAGCTTATTTTATCTTATAAGAAATATAGATTTCAACATTTAAAAAATGTTGAGAAAAATACAATTGACAGTCTTTTTACAACAAATAAAAACCTAAAAAAAATGTATAAAAGTTGGTAAAAATTGATTTTCGACTAAAATATATTGGTTTTAATTTACTTTTATCTTTCAAAAAATCTTGTTGTCAACATTCAGTTGAAGTTCGAAAAAAATCGAATTGACAGTTTTCTTACAAAAAATTAAAAACCGAAACAAAAAGTAATAAAATTTGGTAAAAATTGATTTTCGACTCAGATATCTCTTTAAAAATTTTAAATATTGGCTTCAAACTAATTTAATCTTATAAAAAATATTGTTTTCAACATTTGGTAAAATTTTTAAAAATTCGAATTGACAGTTTTCTTACAAAAAATATAAATCTAAAAAAAAAAGAATACTAAAACTTGGTAAAAATTTACTTTCGGCTCAAATAGCCTTTCAAAAATTAAAAATATTGGCTTCAAACTTATTTTATTTTACAGAAAATATTGTTTTCAATATTCAGTAATTTTTATAGAAAAATCCAACAGTCCGTTTTTTTCATAAAAAATAAAATCTAGAAAAAATAGTACGAAAATTTTGTAAAAATTGATCGACAGACGGGATGGGAAGTTATCAGTGTGGGTCGCATCCCAGCCTCTTTTTATTATATTCAGTTGAACCAATTTTAAATACAAAAATCTGGCTACTGCTGATTGTTTTGTTGTCAATGTCTCACTGTACTATATATGGAATTCCAAAAAAACGCCCTTAGTAACAGTAGAACTTGGGCAGAAAAAAATTGTTGGAAATTGATTAGTTTTTGAAAAAAACTTAAAACCAAAATAACTGTTTTATATGGGTACCCTTCTGAAGCAATACAAAAACATTTCATATTAAATTAAAATTAAGAAAAAATATTTTGGAAAAAATTCGAGTTTTAAAAAATTTTATGGTGAGTGGAGTGTTATTTTTAGTCTTTAAACAAAAATTAAAAAAAGGCTTAGAGCCTTAATTTTACAATTTGGGCGATGACAGATAGACGGATGGGCAGAGACTAAAGACCTACTTTTTTCCAATTCTCTACCATCCTAATGTCATTTTTGATTAAAATCTCGATATAGATTTTTTTTTACGAATACAATACTTGCCGTATAGTTCCTTTATGTAGCAAATAAAAAAGCAGCATCAAAGTTACAATTCTGCCTTTAATCTTATTTTAAACAGTTTAACCTTGTCTCTACGTTTGTGTTCTTACAATTTTTTTTTGTTATTAAATTATTAAAAGTATTGTGGTATTTTTAGTCGATAAATTAAATTCATTGTTTAAAAGCTGGTGAAGCTGAACATTTGTATTAACTTAACATACAAAATTGCACAATTTCTGTCAAGCACATCCTTTTTCATAATATTAACCTTTTCAATAAAGCCTGAATTTCTTCTCTCTTTAAAAGAAATAAAAAGCAAGGGAATCAATATGAAGTAGATATGCATGTCATTTTAGTATAAGTCATGAAGATAAAAAAGTAATAAAATTTAAATAAAGTTATCAAAGTCTTGAGCCTAAAATAACTTTATATCTCTTCTGTTAAAAACGTATCCTATATTTATATTGTTAAAGATATTACACATCTTCAGATGACTTCGTAAAAATAAAAAGTACTTGAATATTAAGTAAAATATTAAAAATTCAAGAATATCCTGACAAATATGTACACATCCATCACATACCCAAGGAATATTATTTGGCCTTTTTCTCTTGTTTTAAAAATAAAAATAAATTCAAAAGCAAAGCTGCCATTTTCTTTTTGTATTTTTATGATTGATAAATTGATTAAAATGAAAAATGGAATCTCAACCTTTGCTGTTGTAGTTTTCTTTTTTGTTTTGATTTGGCAGAAATTTAATGGATTCATAATTTTCTGGAGAATTGATACTTTTTTTAGAGTAAGAAGCTCGTTATTATGACAAGAGGTACTTATACATTTTTTCAAGCTTCTACTTCCATCAAGTCCAAGAATATAACGGGCTTTCTATTTTGCGGTTTCGAAAGTTAAGGTCTGGAATTCAAACTAAGTTGTTAAACCAATTGACATTTACGAAAATGGGTCGTTTAATTATCATGAATCAAGACGCAAGGAAAATAAAATTTAAAGTGATTAATTTAAAAGAATGTTCAGTTAAAGTTCGAGAATCTTTCTGTTTTCGATTCTAAGCCTCATACGACTGAGAAGGTTATTCCACAGTCTAACAGCATAAACAAAAAACTGTGGAAGAATGCATTAAAATCGAACGGCTAGAAACACAAAAATTAAGTCTGTTACATAAATAACTTGGATTTTTTTTTAGTTTGTGAGCTGATTGAGAATCAAGATCAGCAAACAGCTCACACCCGTGTGTTATAATAGGTAGGACAAGAGCTTTTACCAGCTTTAATTTAATATGGGTGGATAGTCTGGATTTAGTAACAGATAGTTCCCTTAAAACCTTTGACACAACTGTATCGACATGGTTTTTTCAAGTTAACCTGTTAAAAAAGAACCAAACCTAAATTTCTAAATTGGGCAACGTATTCAATAATACAATTATTCACCATAACTGGAGGGAAATTATCTGGGTTTAGTTTGTTTATCGAAATTGAAAGAGCTTTCGTTTTTTTCAGTATTGAGTTTAGGTCCGTGCCGACCAATCATATATAGCCTGTAAGTCAATGTTCATTTTAGATATTGCATCCTTGAGCATCATCTCAGGAAAACTAATATATAATTGGACATTATCTGCATAGATATGAAACTGACAGTAAAACATAACAGAAGGCAGATCATTATTGAACAATGAAAACAGTAAAGGTCCAAAGATTGATCCTTGAGGCACACCATTATTTACAGTGAGAAACGAGGACATTCTACAATTGGAAGTAAGTAAGTTTTTTAATTGTGTCAGAGAAGCTAAAAAGGTAATCACAGAGAAGACACAGTCAAATGCCTTTAAAAAGTCAAGTAAGGTTATCACAGTTGTAAATTTATTGTCTAAAAAGCATGTCATATGTCATAATATACGTTGAGTAAAGGTTAAACACAACTATGTCCATACCGAAATCCAGATTGCAAAGGATTCAATAATTTCTTGTCTTTAATATAATATTTTATCTGGTTACTTATCAGACTTTCAAAAGAGTAGGAGGATTTGAATAAAGTCAGGATGAATATTGTCAAGTCCGGTGCATTTAGATTTTATAGAGAAAATTGCTTTACCTACCTAATAATCATCTATACGGCACTTACCGAAAAGGCGTTAGTGGTATAATTCTCTGCACGTCTAGAAGGCATTTCACTGATTTTGGTTTGTGAAGTAGAGAATTTTACATTCAAATCTTCCAAATCAATATTATCATCACAAGATTGAACATCGACCGATCTTTTGATCAAATTCGTTACAGAGTTACGTAACCGTTTAAAATCGAGGAGCATTTCAGGACCACCAAAACGTCTCCAACTTCGGCATGAGACGTCTCTAGCCTTAATAGCATTTAATATATACGCAGAGAGCCAAGGACAATTTCGAGATTTCATATGACACGTTTTTAATGTTGTAAGCTAAAGTGTTGCCGAAGTCCCGAATGAGTCGATTCCTCGTCGTTCTCACTAATTAAGACTGTCTTACACATTATGGCGTATTTTTCATTTGGATTTATACCTACATCCATAAAAAGTCCAGCCCACACAACAACTGAAGCCAGCTGACCATTTACAAAGTCGTAGATACGTCGAATGATTGCTTGAAAAACAGGCGAGAGAATAAAATTTTCTTCAGTGATGAAGCACATTTCTCACTCGCTATGAACAAAATTGTCGTATTTGACGTTCTGAGAATCCCCAGGTAATTAAAGAGAGGTCATTACATCCACGAAAAGTCACTGTTTGGTGCGCTCTTTGGTCCGGCGAAGGTCTGATTGGACCTTACTTCTTCGAAAACGACGATGGAAAGACTGTCATCGTCAATTCGGAGCGTTATGGTCATATGATAACCGACTTTTGTGTGCCTGCTATTGAAGAGTACGAGAGCCACATGCCACGCACAACTCTAGCGAATATGACTTTATTGCAAGAGGCATTTCCTGGCATCGCAAAATTTCGCTGTGGCGGTACCAAAATGGCCACCAAGATCATACAATTTGACACTGCTGTACTTTTTTTTTGTTGTGCGGCAACGCGAAAGACGGTATATGCAAATAAATCTTATTAACTCTAAGCACTTAAAAACCAACAATGGTCAAGTTAAAGCTGAGAAAGCGCTCAAAATGTGTCAAAATATGATACAAAATTACCCCAAAGGAATCGATGCTTGCAACAATTCGCGTGGTGGTTATTTAAATGATGTAGTCTTTCACACCTAATGTCACCATTAAAACTTTATAATAATAATTAAATGTCAAAAAAAAAAAAATATTTGACATGTGTTTTATTTACGTTTACTTTTGAAACCGCACAATGGATAACCCTTTATTTCATATTATTTTATTAAAAGACGAACAAAGATATGTTGATTTTAATTGAACATACAAACTTCAAAATCAATTTCATGTGTGAAGTTTTAAGTTCCTCTTAAAATTTAAGAAACTCCACCTGGCAACACTGATCCCATCCCCAAAATTGTATCTGTACATAACAAAAAGGTTCATAAACAAGAAATTTCCTTACGAAAAACAGATTCAAGGCTCCCTTGGGTTATTCCTTTACTTGTACTTCTCGTATATGTAAAAAGTTAAGCCACAAAACACCAGAAACATAGAAAAAAACATCATGAAATTCTAAAAATAACCGTAAAAACCACAATAGACATCATATACAACAACCTACACAATACGTACGTAAACATTCTCGGGAACCAACCCACCATTTATGCATAAAACCACAAAAATAAATTCTCCTTTTATTGTACCCTCGTCGTGCGTCGTGGCCGTTGTCGTCGTCCTCGTCCCCGGGAGTCGCTAATTTATTCCCAACCAGACTCGAGAAAAAAAAAAGACCAACCCCACCACCAAAACTTCTCACACGCAATTTGAGGGCTAGAGAGTTCCCATATTGGGATTGTAGTATAATGGATATGCGGTGTAGAGCCTGCTGGTGGGATATTGGAATTCCGTATGGCATACGATATATTGGAACTAATCCGCCCCGCATCATCCAAAAAAATATCGCAAAACCATAAAACTGGAGGCGGTATTTGTGGACTTACCTATTACTCTCTGGATCCGATCCAATTGGATGTTTGTAGTAACAATGATCAACGGGTCGATATCCGGACGCAGTCTGGATGAACATTTTGTCAATTCGTGTTGATTGTTCCTCCGTTGGCGAAACAACTGGGGTAAATGGATTGTAAATTTCTTCTCCATCAGCTGGAACAATGTCATCGGAGAGCTCTTTAAGAATAGATGATAGTCCACCGGCCGTATACAATTTCCCTATAATGGAACACAGATAAAAAGAAAAGATTTTATACGGATTAATTAATGTAGGTGGTTTTTCTTTTTGTTCTTTGAATAAGGGCAGGGGCTGTTGATTATATGGGGAATGATGATTAAACAATATGATGATAGCCTAAGACTTTATCTTGGTCTCTTAATTAAACATGTAGAAAATTAAAGGTAAACCTTCTTAAATAAAATGATTTTTCTTTAAGATTGACGTCACGATTTCAGCGTTAATGATGTTTATAAATATATAGGAGACATAAGGTTTTGAGTAGAATATTAAAACTTTACTTTCGGATGCTATTTAAGCTTTTCTCAGGTTTTCAACTGGTATACAACTTTGAACTTTAATAAGGTTATTCTGTGATTTAATTTATGCAAATGAATCCATTGTTCAGTTAAAGCTCATTAGCTGTGTGAGGGTGTTAGATAAAGATTTATAAGTAGGGAGAAAATGGGTTAACTAAAATAAAAGGTTTCATTAACCTTTTAATATTTTTTTAAAGAAACAAAATATAATCTGAATTTCCAGGAAATGGTAAAAGGTATATAAATACATAAGTAAATCCTTAAAGTTTCTTAATAATATCCTGAAAATTACATTGAATTCTTTTAAAAATTTAAAGTATTGGGTTAAGCATACAAAATAACACAGATTTTCACCTAAGAGTCTCATCCCCTTTCTTTGCTTTAAAATTTCAAATGATTTAAAAACAAAACACCAATAAATATTTTATTACAAATATAGACAAAATATGATTGTGTGAGTGATGCTCGTTTTTGATTCTATTAATTTTCAAAAAAGTATGTGTTCAATTTGTTTTGGAAAATCTATCCATAGTATAGTAAGATTTTACACGAATACTAAAAACAATATCCATAGTATGAATAACACCGATAAAAGTTAGAGTAGAATCTTACTATGGATGGGTTTTTTTATACGAGTCTCGAATGGATCTTATGTGATTTCGTTCTCAAATGTTGGTACGATTGATATTGCATTTGTATCTCGATGGCTGTGTTCGTTGAGTAGTTGTGCATTTGGAATTATGTATGTGTTTTCCATCGGGGAAAAAAATAAATCTATTAATGTTGATATTATTTAGTTTTGTTAGTGAAAATGACCTAACTGGGCTTATTTTACAAAAGAAAACCGTAGAAAAGAGAATTAAGTTTCACTATATTTCCACCAAAGGTTTATCTCAGTTTAGATTAAATAAATCCTCATGGTTTTCCATCACCCAAGAAGAATTAAAAATGATTATGTTTGACAACATTTTCTAAAATGCAAATGGTGTTTCGATTTTTTTTATGAAGTGCAATTGAGATACTTTGATTCGTGCTAAACAATGAAAAACTGAATAGTTCAGTACCGTACAAGAATATGCTACCTACTCCATGTGCATTTGATCAAACCAAAAACATATTTTTGTACACAAACATGCAAATAAACAGACCATAACGCATTATCTGTAAAACCAACTCCTCCGCACAGGTCTTTCGTTACAAATTTTGACTCGACTCCAATATCCGACAAGAATCGAGGTGAATCAAGCTCATTTTAACTCGATTCAAGTATATAAAGAATTTAGGAAAGTTTCAAGCTCACTTCAACACCAAATGTTAATGTAGTAGTCTACGAACAAACCCCCTCCTAGTCAAATTAAATTTTTTTATAGAATCTCAATTTCTTGATGTTTTCTTACCATTTCTTCTTGAAGATTTTCAATTTTATTAGCTTTAGTTAGTTTTTGTTCTATGTTAATTTTAAGTTTTGATTTGAACAAAACTTTCTTCTATTTGTGTGTTTTTTTATTATTATAATTCTGACAGATATCCTTTCAGTTGTACCAATTTTCAAATAAAAAAATCTGACTGTTCTATAGATGGAATACCAAAAAAAACTCACTTAATGTCAAATTATTTATCACCGTTGTGAATAAAAAGGACAGTACCACAGTTGAAGTCAAATTTTTTTTTGTTCTTTATTTGAGGGACTGCAAAGTTCTTAATTTTTGTAAATCTTTGATTTTTAACAAATTTCTTAGACGAAA
Source organism: Eupeodes corollae (assembly GCF_945859685.1). Taxonomy (NCBI): domain Eukaryota; kingdom Metazoa; phylum Arthropoda; class Insecta; order Diptera; family Syrphidae; genus Eupeodes; species Eupeodes corollae. The sequence continues at coordinate 285,622,619 of NC_079147.1, forward strand.
ACAAGTTTAAACTTAACGTATCATTTTTTCATCTCACACAAACCACTTGACGATTTTAAATGCCAAATTTCGTTGTCAAACAAATGTCAATCTAGCAAAACTTGAACACAGAAGTATGAAGACAAAATAAATGGACGTAGTCGCCCGAGTGAATAATATTCATTTTAGAATCAATAAAATTATATTCAAACTACTAGGATAAACTAAAAGTACCACAACGCCACCTATGGGTTAAAATTTTTACAACGGTGACGTGAATTAAAGCCAAATGATATAAAGAAAAACATTTTAAGAATTGGTATATCACTTTTGTAAAGTTTAATCAAGTCAATAACCAAATTGGTTTTATTTCACTTTAAAAGAACTTTGCATGCATTCAAGCCCGCACCTACCCCAAATCCTATAGTGTGTTCAAGCAAGGGGCAGTGTGCCCCCTTTATATACCACACCTTAAAAATATGTCGGTGTTATTTCTTAAAATAGTTTGGCCTTATATCACTTTTTCGAAGTCCAATATGATCAACTGCTAAAAATATGTCTCATTTCACTTTTTTAAAGTGCAATAAGGACAATTTTTTAATGTTGGCCTTATTTCACTTGTCCTTATATCTAGGCAACTTTTACAAGAAAACGTGTACTAAAAAAACTGAAATGATTAAATATTTGATAACTTTTAGTAATATTTGAGAATCATCAGCTTACATTTTTGTACTTAATAGAAATTGAAAGATGGCAAAATATTAATTTAAAAAAACGTCAGAAATTTTTTCGAAACTATAAATATTGAAAATTATGCAAGACAGAAAAGAAAAGACGGTCAGAAATCAATACATAAAATTAAGTCTAAAAATAAAATAACTCATATTCTGGCTAACTTTCCAAATAAAAAATTATGCTTTACAAATTGTAAGCCAAAAGAATTAATGCACATTTGGGCATTTGGGGTAAATGCGATGTTGCGTATTAGCAAATTTTCTTTTGAATTTAAAGAAATTTGTTTCAAAAATATGAATAAAAACATTCATCCAACCTAGCACTTATCCCAAAATCTCATAGGTTACAGACAGAGAATTCAAGTCACTGTTTGAACGGTGTAATGAATTATATTTTATTTAAAATTATTCACGTCCCAAGTTTGTACCAATATTAGAAAGTTTACTTTTTTTGTTTTCCACACAATAAGAATTATAAAGTGCGTTTCAGTGAGAAATTGCAAACAAAACGATCCGCTGTAGAAAGATTTTTGTATTTAATAATTGGTACAACTGAAAGAAGATCTGTCAAAATAATAATAAAAAAACACACACATAAAAGAAAGTTTTGTGAAAATCAAAAGTTAAAATTAACTGAGCAAAAAAACTAACTGAAACTAATAAAATGGACAATTTTCAAGAAGAAATGTTAAGAAAACATCTGGAAATTGAGATTCTATAAAAAAAAGTTCATTTGACAATTGTTTCAAGCAGGGGGTTTGTTCGTAGACTACTAAATTAACATGTGTTATTGAAGCGAGCTTGAAGCTAGCCTCATTTCTTAATATACCTAAAACGAGTTGAAATGAGCTTGATTCGACTCGATTCCGGTCGGGGATTGAAGTCAAGTCCAAATTTGTGAAGAAAAACATGTGTGGAAGAGTTGGTTTTGTAGATAATACATTATGGTCTATTTATTTGCATTTTTGTGTACAAAAAATACAGTTTTGTTTTAATCAAATAAAAAAAAATTGCACATGGAGTAGATAGCATATTCTTATATGGTGTTGAACTATTCAGTTCTTCATTGTTTAACACGAATCAAACTATCTCACTTGCACTTCATAAGAAACATCGAAACACCATTTGCATTTTAGAAAGTGCTGTCAAACTCAATAATTCTTAAATCTTCTTATGCGGTGTAAACACCAAAAAACATTTATTTAATCTTAACTGAGATAAACCTTTGGTGGAAACATAGCAAAACTTAATTATCTTTTCTATTCTTGCAAAATAAGCCCAGTTAGTCCATTTTCATTAATTTAACTAAATAATATCCACAGTAACAGATTGATTTTTTTTCGCGAATGGAAACTCATAATTTCAAATGCAGAACTACTCAACGAACACTGCCATCGATATACAAAAGCAACATCAATCGTACCGACATTTGATAACATACATAACATCCATTCGAGACTCGTATAAATGTCAAAAATCATCCATAGTAAGATTCTGCTCTAACTTTTATCGGTGTTATTCATACTATGGAATATGGATATTGTTTTTGTTATTCGTATAAAATGCTACTATACTATGGATAGATTTTCCAACTAAACACGGGCATAGTCCTGCCTTTTTTCCTGGCGCTTATACCGTTTCCTAGAATACAGAAACGCCAGAAAATGTTAGAAGACAAAAGGCTAAATTTTCATACATACTTTTTGGCCATTTTCCCAAAAAAATGTATGCACAATTTCTTCTAAAACAGTTTTCGGGAGCCGTTATACAAAATTCCAGGAACAGTAATACGCTAATAACTCTTTAAAAAACAATAACTACCTACACTCAGAAAATAATTTAGCCAAAATCTATCAAAGCTTTACATTTTAGAGGAACTTTTAATTCTGTTAAATTTGTGATTCTTTCGACTTTTCTTCGGTTCCTAGATTTGAAATTGTTAAAATTCAAGTTTGAATTTTTAATTTGATTTTATTTGTAATGAGTCCGATTTGTCAAATTAAAAATTTTGACATTTCTCCACGTTTCAAGGTCCCTATAGTCGAAATAAACGATTTTTGAAAAGATATCTGTGGGTGCGTGTGTACGTACGTTCAGTCCATTTTCATAAATCAAAAAAACTAAAACAAAATTTGTCACCTCGAAAATTTTACGAATACAAAATGATTTTATCTCCAAAATAATTTTGTGCCACAAAAAATAAAGTTTTTAACATCTGGTAAAATTTTGAGAAAAAATCGAAATGAAATTTTTTTTATCAAAAATAACAACCTAAAAAAACATTACTCAAAGTTGGTAAAAATTGAATTTCTACTCAAATATCTTTTAAAAACTTTGAGATAATGGCTTTAAACTTTTTTATCTATTAAAAAATATTGTTTTTAACATTCAGAAAAATTTTGAAAAAAATCGAAATGACAGTTTTTTTACAAAAAATAAATACCCAAACAAGAAAATCAATAAAAGTTGGTAAAATTTGATATTCGTCTCAAATATCTTTTGAAAACCTTGAGATATTGACTTTAAACTATTTTTTTATTTGAAAAAAAAATTGTTGTCAACATTCAGTAAAATTTTGAGAAAAATCGAATGGACAGTTTTCTTACAAAAAATAAAAACTTAAAAGAAAGTTTAACAAAAGTTGGTAAAAATTGATATTCCTCTTAAATATATTTTCAAAACTAACACCTTTTTAACCCAACTGTACAACATTTTAAGCAAGACAAATAGACAAACGTAATGGTAAGTTATCAGTGTGGGTCGCATCCCAGCCTCTTTTTTAATGTTCAATTGTACGAAAAGCGAATCGAATAATTAACTTAAAGCGAAGCTTTGAGAAATGCTATGAGTGGTAATATTAAGAAACGTAAACTTCGACGTTCAAACAGAGCAATTTCTGTTTTTCCAAAAAACGTGTCTTTTGGAACGAAGTCCGACAAATTTGTGATTTCAAAAATGTTTGCATTCATTCCAATTCAGGATTCGCTTTTCATAATAGGGGCCGTAGTCCATTTCCCGAGTATTTCAAAAACAGAAACCATTCAATGAAATTTTTAATTAGTATTCAAAAACTTGGACCACATCGTAATATTTTAATTAAAACGATCATAAATACAATTTCCTAAAATATAAACTTTAATAAAATTTAAGAGAGGAGACAAACCTTTACCAAACGTATTTTTTGCGTGCAAAAACTTGGCTCCGAAAATACGCCAAACGTGTGAACAAAAAATAAAACGAAAGCAAGAACAGTTTTGACCTTTTAAGTTTTTTTGAGGCCAAAAACATACACATACATATAATTAATCAGTTCAGATTGCGACAAGTACCACTCTAAAAAACGAAACCTTAAAATGTTACCCTTTTTTTCTTATGTTATTATTTATTATAAATGTCTGAAGGGCCTGACTCTCTACGAATTGTATCGCCACCAAACGTTTCTAGCTTATAGTTATCTCCTTTTTATTATTTGCCACAAAATTTATTACAAACTTATAACAAACCCGACCTAGCTAACTTTATTAATAGCCTTACTTCTTAATGGTTAGCAAAATTCTTCCTTACAAATAAACTTCTATAAAGTCAAGAACTGAAACTTCAAAAACAGACGTACACAGTACACACTCATATAAAAATAAAGTATGTCGCCATTTTGTCTTCGAAAAAGAAATTATGTATGTGTATCATGCCTCTAGGACTCTAGGCCAAAACTTTGATTTGATTATCTTTGGTTCATTGGATTGACAGTCGCAGGAAAAATAAAAACTAAAGTAAGTTTAAAATGTCACTCACAAAAATTCTGTCCTTATACAAGAAAATTGAAATTGAATACAAAATAATAATAACAATAGAAAAAAGTTTTGATTTCCAAAAATTGCCACCCATCTAAATTAATGAACCAATACAAGAATTTCCAATAAGAATAATTCCAATGTTAACTAACGTTAACGAATAACGACTAATGATTCAAAATTGAATAAATGAACAATAGACTATACAAAAATACACAACAACAACTGACCATATGTCTTACTTATTAGTTGACCCCGCTTATCCCTTTGCGATTTCGTCTTTCGGTGCACTCTTCGTTCGTCGTAATTGTGATCGATTTCTAGTTCGCCAGACAGCGAGGCGTCGTTCATTTCGGAGCACTGCTTTAAGTAACGCATCAAAGTTTCGTTAGCCTGTCGTACTTCCATTTCGCCCGCGGCGATTAGTTTTCTTTCGCGTCGTCTTCGCGATTCCGATTTACTGCGTTTTCGACGCGGACTTTTTTCTAAACTACTCCGACTCCGAGTCGAACGCTGTGCCGGACTTGCCTGGGGATCGGACAGAGATTGGGTTTTCTTTTGAGCACCCGCCTTCAATTCTCGATCCATGAATCCCAGAATTCCACGATGCAAATGGGCGTGTGGCTGAGGTTGTGATTGCGTTAGGCCAATTGCGTGGGGCGATGCTCGACGTGAATGTTGCATTATAGCACTGCGGAGACTTATAGAATCTATGGAACTTCTAGCTGTGTCCCGAATTGAGGAGGTTTCGGGATTATTTGTCGGTGTTTCAACAGCAATTTGCTTGTCTTCGTTTTCATCTTCCATAACATGACCGTTAACTAGAACCTCGGGATTGTTGATTGCTGGCGATGATGAAGAAGTTTCGTCTTCGATTTGAATTGACGTACTATTATTTGACACTTGGGCTGATGATGATGAGTCAATGAATGCGGCCGCCGCCACCGCCAGAGCTGATACAACTCTTCCGGTTCCGGTACTGGTCGTTGGTTGATCGTTCGTAATTGCATCTGATGTTATTATCACTGGAGGTACTATTGTAGGTGTCGCTTCCGTCGTTGTTGTTGTTGTTACTGGTACTGATACTGTTGCTGTTGTTCTAGCTGCAGGTTCACTTCTTCGACGTTCCGTAGAAGTGTCTTCGTGATTTGTACGCTGTTCGTTTCTTCGGGAACTTGAACGCCTCTCACGTCTATGATGGTGACGATGGACCTTCGGAGTTGCTTCCATTTTGTAATTTCTGTAAGTTTTTTTTTTTATTGTATTTTGTGTTGTTTTTCCTTTTTCTCGTTTTCGAGTACTCTACTTTCCAGTCCTATTTATTTTGCACGAGAAAAACAACAAAGTAGCTCACACTGCACTCTAAATATGTATATTTAATGAATCCTTATACTGGTATTGGTGTGTTGCGCTTTCCTCATAAGTGATGTGACCTAAAAATACTTCGGTAGCAATATCAGCAGCAGCAGCAGCACAGAGCTACCACCCTCAAAACCTTAACTCTGGAATTCTGCACAATTCTTTGTATATTTTTATGTTTTTCAAATTCTGTTGTTTTCCCGAACAACAAATGACGTTAGAGAATCGAAATTAAATCGAAAATTCACGAAAATAACGGTAGCACTTATATTTTTTTCAAATTTTCGAGACACAAATTAACTCGATTTCACTTTTTTCCAAATTGCGTCAAAAGGATTTCGAAACTATTGAAGGAAGAAAATCGAAAATAAAAAACAAACACTTCAGCCAAAACTGTGACACTATTGGGCCTTGGTCCTTATTGACTTTTTCTTATTTTTAATTTTCCTTGAGAGACAATGAAACTGGGACAAAACGGTAGAAAATGATCACAGAATTTTTGGCCACCGAAAAGATTGTGCGTACATTTTTCTATATTTTACTTTAAAGTATAAAAATACTGAAAAATTTAGTTAGGTTAGTTTGTTTTTTGACAAATTGTTTCCCAGAGGATAGACTGTTTTTCTTATTCAAACAAACGACTTCGCTTAGCCCGTGGAATATGTTTGAGCTGTTATTCCAAACTGTAGTGGTTAGCTTCGACTGGATGGCTGCTTGCCCCAAAACACACAGTCGATTCGCAAAGCAAAGGCAACGACGAAAAAATCAATGTAGGGTTGATGACGTAAGAACATTCAGAAATGTCCTTTTTTTGTGTGTTGTTGTTTTCTGATGTTTCTGTGTGTAATAAAGCTTCTTTATTCTCCTAGGGTATTGATGAAAATCCTTGTTAAACGCATGCGTATCCTTTATAACGTAACACACATCGAGTGTAGAAACTAGAAAGCATCGCAAATGCTTTCACTGTTGCACAAACATTCATCGCCATCCACCCTCGCTTTTTTGCGATATCAAGTCCCCAAAAACAAATGGTTTTCGAATCGATATTTTAAGCTTGTGAATGTGTGTGGGTTTTTGAAAATAAAAAAAGAACCATGTAGTCCTTTGAAAATATAGAAACAACAACAACAATCTAAACGAACAAACTATTACGTCGTTGAAAATCGGGTCTTTGGTAAAACTGATGCTATGGCTGGAAGCGTACTTATGACATCCTACTGTGGCATTTCAAAACTGGAAATATGCACCCACATTGTATGCCCTCATATTATGGAGGGGAAATCGCAATAGAATCTGTGTGTTTCGTTTAAGGAACTTATAAACATAGTTATGGATGTGTTTTTTGATTTAACTATACAACAACTATAATAATGAAATATATAGGAACTAGCAATTTTATTTGAGTGGAAAGGTTAAAGGTTTACAGTATTGTTTTTCAGAGTATTTTTCAAAACAGTAAGCGGATTTCCGGTTATTTAAGCTTTTTTGATTTAATGGTAAATTATACTTAAATCGAGATTTTATGATGAACATTTATTTTATAGGAAGTCTTATAATAATGACAGAGGTAGCTAAATAATATGCCTATGAATAAGCTTTTGTTCTACATCAATACGCATCGAATAAAATATACAAAATTGGAAGTTTGAAGTTAGTTGTTGATGTTTTTGTAGTAGATTTTTTGGGTTTAACGACTTAATAAAGTTCAAAATAATGACTCTCGTTCGAATTATATAGGGTCATTCAGTTTTGGAGACATTTTTTAATGGACATTTTATCCACATTTTGGGGTTGTTGTCTCGGCCATAACTTGAGTAATGTTGGTTTTTAAACTCGTCTAGAGTTTATGAATTATTCGTGTAAGAAAGGACAGTTGCGAAGTCTCTCAGAAAAAATCTATGTCAGATCTCACATAATTTGTTGGTGTTTCGGGGATAGTTGTCCCGTTTTTCTGGTACTTTAGGTTATCCTAGTCATGGTCTGCTATCTCGCCGCAAGAAATAGCTTATCATTCAAACATTTAATGACATCAATGATCTTACTTACTTAAGGTGGCGCTACAGTCCTGTGTGAACTAGGGCCTCATCCAACAAACTTCTCCATCTAGCTCGGTCCCTAGCTAGATGTCTCGCGTTTCGTGCTCCAAGTTGGGTGAGGTCACCTTCCACTTGTGCGCGCCACCTGATCCGCGGTCTTCTTCAACTGCACTGTCCTGTGGGTGCGGATTCGAAGACTTTTCGGGCCGGAGCATTGGTTTCCATGTGCTCTACGTGACCCAGCCATCTTAGTCGTTGGACTTTTACTCTTCTGGCCAAGTCTACGTCGCTGTACAGCCCGTACAGTTCTTCGTTCCATCTTCTCCTCAACTCCCCTTCGATGCATACGGGACCGTAGATCACACGAAGAATTTTTTTCTCGAAGCGACCCAAGGTGCTTTCATCCGCTTTTGTCATGGTCCATGCTTCTGCACCATATAGCAGGACAGGGACGATAAGGGCCTTATATAGCAACACTTTGGTCCCTCGAAAGAGGACTTTACCACTCAATTGCTTTCTTAGTCCAAAAAAACAGCGGTTAGCAAGAGTTATTCTGCGTTTGATCTCAGCGCTGGTGTTGTTTTCTGCGTTTACAGCGGAGCCTAGGTAGACGAAGTCCTTGACTACCTCAAAGTTACATCTGTCGATTGTGACGTTTTGACCAAAACGTCGGTGTTGTATGTCCTTTCTAGACGACAGCATGTACTTTGTTTTGCCCTAATTAACCGTTAAACCCATTTTTGCCGCTTCTGCCTTAATACTCACAAAAGCCCCATTGACATCACGCTGAGTTCTTCCGATTATGTCAATGTCATCAGCATATGCTAGTAATTGGACAGACTTTTAAAAGATAGTGCCTCTAGTGTTGACGTGTGAGCTCTGCACTATTCTTTCAAGCACGATGTTAAAAAATCGCATGACAGCGCATCACCTTGTCTAAAGCCTTTTTTGACATCAAAAGGTTCTGTTAAGTTGTTTCCAATCTTTATGGAGCAGCGTGAATTCTCCATGGTCATCCTGCACAAACGGATGAGTTTGGCAGGGATGCCAAAACTAGACATGGCTCTATACAGCTCGTCCCTGTAGATGCTGTCATATGCGGCCTTGAAATCGATGAAAAGATGGTGGGTGTCGATTTGGTGTTCTTGAGTTTTTTCCAGGATGTGCCGTAATATGAATATTTGATCAACTGTGGACTTTCCTGGTCTAAAACCACACTGATAAGGACCTATCAGGTTGTTGACGATGGGTTTTAGACGTTCACATATTACGGCAGAGAAGATTTTATAGGCGATGTTAAGTAGACTGATCCCTCTATAGTTGGTGCAGTTTAGAGGGTCTCCTTTTTTCAGGATCGGGCAAACAATACTGAGGTTCCATTCATCGGGCAAGCTTTCTTCCGACCATATCTTACAGATAAGTTGGTGCATGCTCCTAACGAACTTATCTCTAGCTGCTTTAAAGAGCTCGGATTTCAAGCCAACTGCTCCAGCGGCTTTATTAGACCTCAGCTTAGATGGCAATCTTTTCTTCGTCTAAGTCGGGAGGGTGGGATTGTTGGCTTTCGTGGTTTATGTTGAATGGATCATCCTGCCTGACAACGGAATTCGGTTCGTCGTCCCGTTATACAGTCTGCAGAAGTAGTCCTTCTATATCTTCAGCATTGACTGCGGTTCCACTATGATGTTTCCACTTTCGTCTTTGCACCCTTCGGCTCTAGGTTTATGTACCTTTGAATTTCGTTTCACCTGTTCATACATTTTTCGAATCTCATTCCTGCTTTTATACCTCTCAACATCTTCGACCCCGCAGCAAAATCTATGAGCCTGAATCCATTGTCGGAAGTGTTGTCGTGCAGGCTGTTTTTCACGATAATTCCACCAAAGATGTCTTCCCTTCCTAGCTTGGTATTAAGATCACCAAGGACGTTTTTAATATCGTAGCTAGGACACTGCTCATATGTTTTCGAATGTAACAGAACCTCCTCGACGTTGATTTTGTTGGTTTACATTCCCATAAGGCAAGGAAAATACTGGTTGTTTTTTTGGAAAAGTTATACGTAGTACAGTAGAAATGTATATGAATAACAAAATTCCTGCTATGGATAGAAATTTTAGTCGAATATCGAAAGCAATTTTCAATGTTTTTATTGTTATTCGTTTTTTTTTATATTGTGCGCGCACTCAAGGGGATATGAATACCCTTATAATGATTATACACAGTGCGAGCAATTAGGAAGGAAGGATAGGATTGGAAAGGAGATACCGATGCACATTGGTTTTGAATGGCTGCACCTTGTAATGAGTGGGAAATATTGAGTCTGGTAAAACATTCCACATTCGTGTAGTGCGACTAAAAAATGAATCTCTGTACTTTACTGTACTTTACTGTAAGGGCTCAAAGGTAAACTGATGGGTATTACTAAAAGAACGGGTATTACCTACGGTTAAATTGTTTGAGGGGAGAAATGCAACTGGCAATTTCACTAAAACATTGTGTATGAAAATAGCTATAAAATAATGACAGACATGAAACCTTACGGAGGTGCTCAAGAGATACAAAAGTTTTAGTTAAACAACGGTCACCTATCAATTTAAGAGATCTTTTTTGAATTCTGTCCAAGAGACTTAAATGTGTTATTGGAGCACCTGCGAATATAAGCTTTATAGATTGAATCAGAAGGTGTAAAAAACTTCTTGCATCTTCGGAGAAAACCTCCACAACAAATGGTTTGTAATGCACATACCTAAGACTGATAGCTGTTCAGTCTCCTCGATGCAAGTACCACACATGGATAGTGGAATTGGAAGAAGTGGAGAGAATGTATGCAAAGCAAGAAAAAATAAAACAAAAACGAAAAAACGATATCGACGCTAGAAAGGAATTGAGGATGAAACGTAAAAATGACAAACTTGCCATACAAAAAAAAACAAAACAAGAAATTTGAACATAAAACAAGACAGAAGCAGTCTTGCGGTTTATGCGAAGATGAGCTCGATACAGACGCAGAAGAAGATGGCCTAAAAAATATCGGCTGTGATGCTTGTAGCAAATGGTTCCATCTAGCATGCACTAATCTTTGCAACATGAAATTTGAAGGGGCCCAAAACGAAGACTCGTTTGTAATTTTTGTTCGTAAAGTTAAAGACTGATAACGTTTATTTTATTTATATAATTTATTTTTTAAGAATGAAATGATTTATTTATGTTTGTATGTTTTTTTTTAATTATTTTTATGTTTCTGTTTCAATCAAATTGAATTAAATTAATACTTAACTATTATTCAGTTAGTTTATACCAAAAAGTGAACAAATGCGTTTCTTTATTGTTGAAAGATTTTTCTTCATCACCGGAAAAATCTTGTGTTCGAATTCAGGAAACCTCTCATTCGACTTCAGGATCTGAGTGTTCGATTACTGGAAAATTCACTTATTTTTCAGTTTTGATTTTCTTACAAAATATCTTTTGAATTTATTGAAAAAAAAATTCTATTTTATGTAAACTTTTTGGGTTTGAGGAGCTATTTCAATTAACACAATGTAGATATGTTCAACGGTTCTCTTAGAATTCAAAATTGCTTTACAGCGAACCACTAAGTGTTCGATTACTGGAGACCTGACCCTATAATATAGTTTGAGCGGTATTTTTCTAAAAGTGTTCGATTACTGGGAGTGTTCGAAATTAGGCGACCCTACCCTATAAATGTTTCGATATTTCGAAAACAGGAATTATGAAGGATTCAAAAACTTCAAACTCACCTCCAGTTGGAAGTGTAATAAAAAATGACACCTACTCAAATGGGAAGCACTCTAATGGAAGAACACTTCTCAAATAACTATTCAAGATGACATTTAGATAAAAACCACTCGCCATCTTAAGTAATTACTTTGAAATCAGATTTCAAGTTCAACATTCAACATGTTCTATCAATTTATTTTCCTCCATTTATACTCCAAATCCAATTAGTTAAATAGAATTTCATAACAAATTCAATTTTCTATTGTTGAACCTTTGCCATTTTATTTATATATTCGAAAAATAGATAACCCACGTGCAAAGCACCATCGCAATCGCAAACGGTGCCAGTCCCGGCATCGAATTATGTAAATCCCAAGCAAATACCATCATCATTGATCCTTCCAATCAAATAACTGAAATCATTTATCCCATCTGCCATTGCCAGTCATTTAATGCATCCCAGCATATATAAACCTACGGGTCGGGGTGTGTAGAGTTGCGATTTGATGATGAAAAATTCTAGAGAGATGAAAATTCATCAACAAAGAAAAAATAGTTTTCACCCTTTTGGCGATGTAGGAATATGAAGCTTTGGCTACTTTTCAATAGACCATAGGTCAGGCATGCGTTTTTTTTGAGTTCCATAAGTGTTATTTGATTTTATCGCCAGCGCCACGCCACGCCACGCCGAGCCGTATGAAAGAAGGAGGTGAATTTTAATACTCTTTCTCTTACTGCATTCCTATATAGATCATATGAGTTGGTAGGTTTGTGGACATAAATCATAACCACCGAGTATTCCAAAAACCAAGCCCACATTCAAAACACGATAAATCTCTCCACTATATTTCAAATATTGTACAAGATGAAGGGACAACTAAAACTAGAGCTTTCCACGTGCGCTTTTCCCCTATTCAATATGATTTTCTCCACTCTGCCGCCGTTTGGAGCGCATGCCTTTCGATGACGTCAATTGAACATCCACGTCCTTAACGCCGTTCTTCGTCCGAACCTGCATCCTTAACAACAAATCTACCCACCACTCATCGTATTCACGCATCTACCGAACCGAACCGAAAAGCAGACCGGTATCTGTACGTACGTACTACAAGCTACTAAAACAATCCAATACTCACATCCTTGCTTAATCCTGACAACGCAAATCTCTTACCACCAGCATCGGAGGCAGAGGCAGTGGCAGCGAGTGTACTTTCTGCTGGAGAAAAAGCGCGCCATTCATGAAAATTTGCGTAGGAGTATATACCAAGCACCGCATCAGCACAACACAACGCCACAAAAACACGATAGCGATAACGATGGGATGAGGTGTATAGGGGGCGCCACATTCTGTTGTAAATGTCATCTCTGTGAACTGAGCTGTAAAGACAATTTGCTATCGCTATAGGTATAAAGTTATGGTTGGTATTTCTCTGGCGTGACGTCAATGCTTTTCCAGCTACTGACGTCAACTGAATTTTTGCCAATTTTTTTCGGTCATGAAAAAGGGACTCCCTTACGTGCCAAGCCAAACCAAGCCACACCAAGCCAAGCATCATCCACCCTACTTTACCTACCGTCACCATCACCATCACCCTCAGCTTCCGGCCTCTGGCGCAGTATACTAGTAAATATATTTCTTTTACAGTTCTGCTTTATTTTCGGGGCGTTATTTTAATATAATCGGACGCTCGAATAAAAATCTATTCTTTTTTCTCCGGGAATGTTCTTTTAGCTGGTGCCGTTGTTTTTGTATCTATTTTCGAGTGGATGACTGTAAAAGTGGGCGCTTGGTGTTCGGCGTTCGGTATTCGAAGCTTGGCGTTTGTGGTGATGGGCTTCTAGGGGTAGGTAGCATCCCACGCTTTCGCAACGTGAATAGAATAGATCAACGACGACGACGACGACAACAGCAGTGATGAGAAAAGTTTCTCGGCATACAATTATCGAAATGCCAAACGGATTGGATAGAACACAGGAGGACATAGGAGAGATACCCGATACAATATAACAGACTTTTAGCGTTACGTATATTAAAATCAGTTATGTTGTGTGGTGGTGATGGTGATGGCGATGCGAAGGATGGTGCTGATACTGATACCTACACAGCCAACGGGACGCTTTGCTATAAAGGTACAGCAGTGGTTATGGTAAAGGTGGCGGGTGGATAAAAATATAAGTCTCCACTATATTTAAGACTTGTTTTGTGTAGTTTTAGTTTGATATGCTGAAAGTTCAGATTTTTGCTTGTTTTTCTTTTGGTCTTTCTTTTTTTTTTTTGCAAACTATCCTGTTTTGTTGCCATTTTGTATGTTCGCATTGTAGTGTAGAATTTAAAAGGTTAATAGGATATAAGAGTATCTACACTCTGTAGTTTTGTATCTATGTATGTTTCTGCATATAAAAGCATCTTTTCATCGATTCGAGCATTGTGCACACAGTAGCGATGGCAACGGAGTTGACATTTGGTTATGAAGCTTTATGATGACATTTGATAAGGTTTCAGATAAATTATGGAAGTAAATCTCACTTTTGGTAAATTTATGGCTAAAAATAATTAGTTAATTAAAATGGAAACAGGGGAAGTTATTTTTATTTTTATAGCTCATTATTTGTACAGTTATTTATTCAGCTGACCATTTTTTAAGTTAATTTTCCTTTATTAAAATAAATTAATTTCGATTTGATTAAAATCCGTCAAAGCACCGATTTCACGCCTTTTTATTTATTTTTTTAGATTTATCAGTTCTAACAAAAAAAACTAATACAATAACTAATGAATATAAATTGTTTAATAACATAATAATAATTGATTGTCAAAGTCGATATAGTTGTTGGATAACTCTGTTGACATTTGTTTTTTTAACTTCCCATAGGAAGTTATTGTAATGGGTCCGATTTGTGAAATTGAAAATTTTGAAATTTCTCGACGTTTCAAGGTCCCTAGAGTCGAAATTAAAGATTTTTAGAAAGATGTCTGTGCGTGCGTGTGTACGTACGTACGTTTGTAAGTCCGTACGTTCGCGACGATTTTTTCGTCGACCATAGCTCAAGAACCAGAAGAGATATCGACTTCAAATAAATTTTGTTATACAGATAATAAGGCAGAAAGATGCAGAAAGGGGTCTCAAGAAAATTGCGTGGGTGGTTTTCTTACAGTTTGAAAAAAAGGTGAACATTTTGGTTAACCCTAAATATCTTACGAACCAAAAACGCTAGAGACTTGGATTAAATTTTATATAATATATTGTTACATGATACCAAACAGGTATATTTTTTGAAAAAATCAATATAAAGTTTTTTTTTTTAAATCAATAAAACTGAAAAAAAAAATTTGTCACCTCCAAAATTTTATGACTGAAATATGATTTCATATCTAAAACAATTTTGTGCAACGAAGAATATTGTTTTTGACATCTGATAAAATAATTGACAGTTTTTTTTATAAAAATAAAAATCTAAAAAAAAACATTACTCAAAGTTCGTAAAAATTGAATATCGATTCAAATATCTTTTCAAAAACTTGAAATTTAGGCTTCAAACTTATTTTATCTTATAAGAAATCTTGTTTTAAACATTTTGAAAAATGTTGAGAAAAATCGAATTGACAGTTTTTTTACAAAAAATAAAAACCTAAAAAAAAATGTATAAAAGTTGGTAAAAAATTATTTTCGACTCGAATATCTTTTCAAAACTTTGAGATATTGGCTTTAATTTAGTTTTATCTTTCAAGACATCTTGTTGTCAACATTCAGTTAAAGTTTGAAAAAAAATCGAATTGACAGTTTTTTTACAAAAAATAAAAAACTAAAAAAAAATTTATAAAAGTTGAAAAAAATTGATTTTCGACTCAAATATCTTTTCAAAACTTTGAGATATTGTCTTAAATTTACTTTTATCTTTCAAAAAATCTTGTTGTCAACATTCAGTTAAAGTTTGAAAGAAATCAAATTGACAGTTTTTTTACAAAAAATAAAAACCTAAAAAAAACATTATAAAAGTTGGTAAAAATTGATTTTCGACTCAAATATCTTTTAAAAAACTTTGAGATATTGGCTTTAATTTACTTTTATCTTTCAAAAAATCTTGTTGTCAACATTCAGTTAAAGTTTGAAAAAAATCGAATTGACAGTTTTTTTTACAAAAAATAAAAACCTAAAAAAAACATTACTCAAAGTTGGTAAAAATTGATTTTCGACTCAAATATCTTTTCAAAAATTTTAAATATTGGCTTCAAAGTAATTTTATCTCATAAGAAATATTGTTTTCAACATTTGGTAAAATTTTTAAAAAATCGAATTGACAGTTTTGTACAAAAAATAAAACTCTAAAAAAAACCAATACTAAAACTTCGTAAAAATTTACTTTCGACTCAAATAGCTTTTCAAAACTTAAAAATATTGGCTTGAAACTTATTTTATTTTACAGAAAATATTGTTTTCGATATTCAGTAATTTTTATATAAAAATCCAACAGTCCGTTTTTTCATAAAAAATAAAATCTACAAAAAATAGTACGCAAATTTTGTAAAAATTGATACGAATACATATAAACAAACTTTTAAGCAAGACAAGTCGACAGACGGGATGGGAAGCTATTAGTGTGGGTCGCATCCCAGCCTCTTTTCTTATTGGTTTTTGGTATCTCGAATCTTCGGTCTTCTTAAAATGGAGTCATTACCTTTTTGAAGCATGGGTCCAATCCATTGAAATTGATGATGGATTTGTAAATTGACATCTGACAGTTACTTTGCAGTCAAAATATTTATGGTACTTCTAAATTTCACAAAAGTTACTTGAAGATTATCGAAATTTTACTTGTCTCACCGTTTTTTACAGTTATTTTAACGGGCTATGCTCTGGTGGAGTAGCTTAACCGTAATATTTATTGAGCTAATAGAAATGCCCATTAGTTTATTTGTACGTTGAAGTACAGAGATTTGTTATTTAGCCGTGCTGCGTGAATGTGTAATGAGTAACCAAGCTCTGTCTCTTCTCGTCATTGCAATGTTCTAGACTTTAAAACCCATTTCACTGAAACACCGGCTCCTTAGATGGAAAAAAAGGGAGCATGAGAAGCGAGCGATCGAGGAGATATAGGGATGTCACAACAGGAATGAGGTTCGTAAATTTTACCAAAAGGTAAACAAAACTCAAGGATACCAGCCACGAACCGAAGCTTGTAAGGATCAATCTATGTTAGGAATATGGAAAGACGACTTCTCCAAATTACTAACGGCGGGACGATGACGAAACGAATTTTGCTGTAAGGGAGATAGAACCACTCAACCTAGGTGACGCGAACAAAAATTCCCCCTACCCGACCTTGACGAAGTGAAGACAGCTGTATCTAAACTGAAGTCAAATAAAGCTGCTGGGCTGACGAAATCGCTGCCGAAGTATTCAAAGCAGCAGGCGATGACTTGGTAAGGAGCATGCACCAACTCTTCTGCAAACTATGGTGGGAAGAAAGCATGCCCGATGAGTGAAATCGCAGCATAATTTGCCCAATACATAAGGCAGGAGACCCTCTAAATTGCGCCACCTACAGATGCATCAGTTTCCTGAACATTGCATATAAGATCCTCTCTGCCGTATTATGTAAACGTCTGAAGCCGTTCGTCAAATTAGGAACGCCACCATCGGATAAATATTCACACTACGGAAGCTCTTAGAAAAAACCCAGAAACTTCAAGTCGATCTCTTTATCGATTTTAAAGCCGCGTATGGCAGCATCCATAGGGAGGAGCTCTACAAAACGATGTCTAGTTTTGGCCTTTCTGTCAAAAGGAGTATGAACGCTGATCTATCAAGGTCGGAAAATATCTCACCGATAAATTTAATACTTCCTGTCGCACGCAGGTATGTGAAGACCTCAACCTCAACTTGCGAAACTGGAGATAGCTAGCTAGGGACCGAGCTGGCTGGAGACGCATGTTTGTTGAGGTACAGATCTGTCCCGGACTGTAGCGCCACTTTAAGTAAGTAAGTAAGTAAGTAAGTACGCCGAAAACTCCTTTCTAACCCCTTCTATTTTACTCAGATTATTCATAAACACTAGTACATATTTAATTTGAGAACTTTTAAGGCGTTTAGCTATTTGGATATACTGTCTGAAAATAAAACTATAATTCTCATACAAGTGCAACGGGAACCTTAACTATTTTTAAATGTCAAATAATAGAAGTTAGCAGTCGAAAATTGACAGATTCCCTGAAACTACAAGGAAAACAATTATTACAATAACATATTTTGTGAATGATTTCATTATAAAAAATAATAGATTTTGTATTCAAATCCAAAACGCTTTTAACAAGGTGTCACTTGTTAGACAGTTCATCGATAAATCACTTGCTGAGCAATTTTTTAAATATCTGTCAAAATTCATGGCAATTCGCTACTTATGTTTCATGTATAATTTGATCTTTTTTATTTGAAATCCAAGTTTTATATCTCAATTCTTGCAGATTTAAGTTTCTGTCACTTTAACTGAAGGGATTTGTGATATTTTTAAAACGTTAAAATTATGTTAATTATACGAGTAGTTAGTTATTTTGCGTCCTAAAAATTCGTTGTTATCTTTTAAATTGTCTAAAACAAAAACAATTTTTTAAAATTGGAAGATTCCCTGAAACTATAAGGAAAACACCAAAACTATTACAATAACATATTTTTATGAATCATGTTTCATTGGCAACGAAACAATAATAGATTTTGTATCCAAATCCAAAACGTTATTATGACAGCTTGTTTGACAGTTCATCGATAAGTCGCTTGCATAACAATTATTTAAATATCTGTCAAAATTCAGAAAAATTCGTTATTTATGTTTCATGTATAAATTGATCTTTATTATTTGAAATCAAAGTTCTATATCGGACTTATTACAGATTTAAGTTTCTGTCACTTTAAGTGATGAGATTTGTGATATTTTTAAGAGGTCAGAATTGTGTTAAAATTATACCAGTAGTTATTAATTTTGCGTCCTAAAATTAAACAAAAACAAATTGATTTTTGATTCTTTGGATACTGCAAGGAAAACACCAAAATAATTAGAATAACATATTTTTGTGGATCATGTTTCATTGGCAACAAAAAAACAGATTTTTTATTCAAATTCAAAACGCTATTATGACAGCTTGGAGTTCGAAACTAAAAACATCTAGCTAGGGACCGAGCTAGATGGATAAGTTTGTTGGGTGAGGCCCTACTTCACACAGGACTGTAGCGCCACCTTAAGTAAGTAAGAAAGTATTATGACAGCTTCTTTGACAGATAAATCACTTACTGAGTAATTATTTAAATATCTGTCAAAATTCATAACAATTCGCTATTTAGGTTTGACGTTCAAGAACAAGACCTTTAAAACTAAGATAAAAGTTGGCGTGAATATTCAATACATAAATTTGACGTTTTTGAAAGCATGGAATAGTGACCTATCTCATGAACAGCTTAATTGATTTTGTACAAACATAAAAGAAAAGAAAAACTACTTGACATTTCTGTTCAATAGAAATTTAATAACTATAATTATTTAAATGTAATCGTATATGTTGTAGTACCCGTGGCATGATGGTTAGTGCGTTGGACTGTCATGCCAGAGGTCTTGGGTTCGATCCCTGCCTATGCCATCTAAAGTCTTTTCACGGGTACTGCCTCTTGCGAGGAATTGACAAATTCTCCAAGAGTAACTCTTGTCATGAAAAAGTGCTTTCTCAAATTAGCCGTTCGGATTCGGCATATAAACTGTAGGTCCCCTCCATTCCTGACAACATTACTCGCACACAGGAATGGTTGAGAGTTGTAAGTCACTAGGCCCTGGTTCTCAAAGGACTGTTGCGCCACCCAATTTATTTATTTTTATTTATTTTTAATCGTATATGTATCTTGACACTATTAGGTTTTGGAAGTTTTCCAGTTTCTTGCCTTCCGCACTGTGTTCAGTACAGATACGGACTGTTGTAACTTTGTTATGTCAAGCACTTAGCGTGAACAAATCCTACAAAACACATAAAGGCAAAAATATAATAAAAGAAAATTTAAGTTTTTTTGTGTACAATGGATATCTATATGTTCAATGTTCATCCAACGCCACTACTCCCCTCCCCACCCCTTTTTGACCTTTTTTATCAACCAGCTGACATAACATCACCAGCCAGCCTTGCTCTAAGTGGGGGAGGGGGGTGATATGTTTTTATTTTTCAGTTTTAGGTTTGAGTTTAAATTTGCATGCATATTACTACTTAAGTTCGTCCTCAAGCTCTATAGCGAAGCGAGAGTCATCTCAATCTTTCCACACGAACCGTTTCGAAATTCGTCTCTATCATTCGCATAGCAGGGCAGTAGGGTATGAGAATCCTACTACTTATATTATGTAGGGTAGTGGGGCTTTATAACGCTGTGTACGACCGCAGAAAATAAATCCCTTTCAACTCTTATAAGAGAGCTCATGCATGTCTCTTTGTGTGAGTTTGAGGAGTCAGTGTGTGTATTGGTAAAAATGAGAACATTGGCCATGGAAGGTATAAAAGTCGCAGGACTGGAAAACGAAGGATGTTTTTATGTGCTCTGTAGCATAATTATCATAAGAAAGGTTATTTTTAAAGTTCAAGTTTTTGGGCTACAGTCGCTCGTCGCTCGTCGGTCGTCGGTCGTCGTCGCTCGACTTCTAGAGCTATGCTTTGGCATGTAGGGGAAACGTGATGTGGTTCGAAAGACTCTTAGACTTGACTACGCGATGAGGATGAGAACGAGGATGAGGATGGGTGGTTGTTCTTGAAGATGAAGGAAGGAAGGTAGGGAGTGGGTAGGTGAATGAGAAAGGGCGATGTGAGGCATGATGCAATTTTAAGGGTAACGGGTGAAAGTACTTCAATGTGATTTGTGTTCTTGTTTCTCGGCTTTAGAATATATGTAGGTATGTGAAATGTGGGTGGGTGGAAGCTTGAAGAAGAAGATTGAAGGGTTTGTTATTGCTTTTCAAGTGAATTTGAAAATTTACAGCAAAACAAAAATAAAAGGAACACACTGTGGCATTTTTGTGACGCCAAGAATGATGCTTTCTTACTTTTATTTCCTCTTCGAAAAGAATAAAATCCAACAACAATACACAAAAACAAAAATCCTTAACTTTTGAAGGTCAAACTTAAAGGTGATAATGCTATCCATCGCATACAGAGTTCAACTTAAATTAAATTTTATAGAAGAGGAGATTCCTTTGTACCTTCCTACATACATAACTACATCCTTTTTGTGAGTGGAATTATAAATTTCAAAAAAGGTTACGAATGAACTTAACATTTCTGGTAATTTTTCTTCGATTCCCGATGTGGAAATGTCAATGAGGGAATTTGTTTCTAGGAGATTTAATTAATCTGTGTGGATTAATAAAATATGTAGTATATTGCAGCATCTGTTATATCGTAGCTATAAAACAGAACCCAGTTTTATAACTTTATTGAGGTTTTTGTTGAAATGTTAATGACATGGAATATATTTCTACCTTTTTTGGCTCTGACGTCATCCAAATGTAATAAAGATAAAGAAAAAGCTGAATGAGTTGAATTTGAAGTGTTGGCAGAGGCACTTTCGGCCGAATATACATACGTCACAAAAATGTTCCCTTTAAGAATGTTGTGCGTTGGAGGTTGTGACGTAAATATAAGGTTGTGTGTCGGTTGAATGTTGGCGTTTTATGTTGTTATTATGGAAATAAAATTGCTTATTTTTTTTGGTTGCGTGCTTTGATTTTGAATATTTGGGTTATCCAGTAGGCATGATTATGATAAATTGAATTCTTGAAAATTGTACGTGAAGAGAGGTTTTATTAATAGAGCTAGACTTAATTTAAAACAAAAAAACTTATTTATATGTAAAATTAGTTTAATCTTTGACAGATTCCTAACTTGTTACATTACCCATGTTCATTTTTTGTTGTTGAGAAAGTCATACTTAAAAAGTACAGTAGACATTTATACTGGCGATAAAAGTTAAAGTGAAATTATTCGAGTATCGAAAGTATTTTGAGGTTTTCATTACCGGTATTTTTTTTTGGCATTCTATAAATAGTTAAAATTCCCAAAAAACGCATCGGCAGTAGCCAGATTTTTGTATTTAAAAATTGGTACAACTGACAGAAGATCAGTTAAGATCTGTCAGAATTATAATTAAGAAATACACACAAATAGAAGAAAGTTTTGGGAAATCAAAAGTTACAATTAACTTCAGCAAAAAAAAAAACTAACTAAAACTAATAAAATAAACAAGATGAAATGGTAAGAAAACATTTATAAATTGAGATTCTATAAAAAAAAAGTCCATTTGACAATTGCTTCAAGGAGGGGTTTGTTCGTAGACTACTACATAAACATGTGGTGTCCAAGCGAGCTTGAAGCTCAACTCAATTCTTTGCATACCTGAATCGAGTTGATTCGCCTCGATTCTGTCAAAATTTGTAGAGAAAAACCTGTGTGGAGGAAAATATAGTTTTTTTTAATCAAATAAAAAAATTAAATGCACGATTGGGTCGCACGAACTTGCTCCTGTATTCAAAGAGTCTGTTTAATGTACCTATATAAGATTTCAAAATATACCTGTTAAATAAGTTTGTCTTAAAAGATAAAAATGCAATTTGACTTGTCAACAAAACAGCGCGATTCATCCCAAGACACAACTCATTCTAGGACAGCACATCCCGGAAATGAAAAATACTTGTAAGCATACTTAACGAAAACAATTGTTTTGTGTATTAAACTAGTTCGTTCAAAGCTTTTTCCTTTGGATAGCTTTATTTTAGTTTAATATTAGAAGAACCAGGATGGAAAGTAAATTATCTGAAGATAAGAAAGAGGAAGAACATGTATGTTTAAATTGTAAAGCGATCGCCTATTGGTTGTCTAGTTAGACAGGTGTCTAAAACGAATACGGAATAGTTAATTGGCGTGCTCAGCCATGTTTATGATGATAATGAAGGAATGTTATTAGTTTTTAGAAGGTACTTGCTACAATCCAATCACATTTCCCCTTTTTTACAAGTTTTCAGCCCAAACATGGAGTTATTCCGTTCAGTTTATTTTGTTCGTTAAATTTTAAAAGGAAAAAGAGGCTTGGACGCGACCCACACTGATAACTTCCCATCCCGTCTGTCGATTTGTCTTGCTTAAAAGTTTGTCTATATGTACTCGTATCAATTTTTACCAAATTTGCGTACTACTTTTTGTAGATTTTATTTTTTATGAAAAAAAGGACTGTTCTTATATAAAAATTACTGAATATCGAAAACAATATTTTCTGTGAAATAAAATAAGTTTGAAGCCAATAGTTTTAATTTTTGAAAAGCTATTTGAGTCGAAAGTAAATTTTGACCAAGTTTTAGTATTGTTTTTTTTAGAGTTTTATTTTGTGTAAAAAAAACTGTCAATTCGATTTTTTAAAAATTTTATCGAATATTAACAACAATATTTTTTGAAAGATAAGAGTAGTTTAAGCCAATATCTTCAATTTTTGAAAAGATATTTGAGTCGAAAATCATTTTTTACCAACTTTTATAAATTTTTTTCGGTTTTTAATTTTTTGTAAAAAAAACTGTCAATTCGATTTTTTTTTTAATTTTACTGAATGTTGACAACAGTATTTTTTAAAAGATAAAAGTAAATTAAAGTTTTAAAAAGATATTTGAGTCCAAAATCAATTTTTACCAACTTTTATTAATTTTTTTTTTGGTTTTTATTTTTTGAATAAGAACTGTCAATTCGACATTTTTCAGAATGTTTAAAACAATATTTCTTATATGATAAAATAAGTTTGAAGCCTAAATTTCAAGATTTTGAATCGATATTCAATTTTTACCAACTTTGAGTGATGTTTTTTTTTAGATTTTTATTTT
Source organism: Eupeodes corollae (assembly GCF_945859685.1). Lineage (NCBI taxonomy): Eukaryota > Metazoa > Arthropoda > Insecta > Diptera > Syrphidae > Eupeodes > Eupeodes corollae. The sequence goes on from NC_079147.1 coordinate 285,646,136, forward strand.
TTATAAAAAAAAACTGTCAATTCGATTTTTTCAAATTTTTATCAGATGTCAAAAACATTATTCATCGTTGCACAAAATTGTTTTGGAGATAAAATCATATTTAAGTAGTAAAATTTTGGAAGAGACAATTTTTTTTTCAGTTTTTTTGATTTATAAAAAAAAAAACCGTTAAACGGATTTTTTTCAAAAAATATAATTCTTTGATATCATCATATATTATGGAAAATTTAATTCAAGTCTATAGCGTTTTTGGTTCGAAAGATATTTAGGGTTAACCAAAATTTTCACCTTTTTTTCAAACTGCTATGGTAAAAAAACCACACACGCAATTTTCTTAAGAGCCCTTTCTGCATCTTTCTGCCTTATTATCTGTATAACAAAATTTATTTGAAATCTTCATCTCTTCTGGTTCCTATGGACGACGAAAAAAACGTTGCGAACGTACGTACACACACACACACGCACAAACATCTTTCTAAAAATCTTTTATTTCGACCTTGAAACGTCGAGAAATGTCAAAATTTTTAATTTGACAAATCAAACCCATTACAATAACTTCCTTTGGGAAGTTAACAATATCAACAATAACAGATTGATTTTTTTTCGCCAATGGAAAACACATGATTCCAAATGCACAACCACTCAACGAACACTGCCATCGAGATACGAATACAATATCAATCGTACCAACATTTGAGGGCAAAATCACATAAGATCCACTCGTATAAAAATCAAAACCCATTTGTAGTATTCATATTACGGATATTGTTTTTGTTATTCGTGTAAAATCCTACTAAACTATTGATAGATTTTCCAACAAAACACTGGTATTCTTAGACGTTGTTTATTATGATTATCGAGGGTTGTGATCATAGAGTAGTGCCCAACACACAAAATACTGTTACGTCACTCAGAATGAACGTTGATATTTGGATAATACTCACAGTTGATTGCGGTCTTTTTCCGCCTGCGTGCTCCACCTGAGTCGCGGTCTTCCTTTTCTGCGCCGTCCTTCGAGATTGGATTCGAAGACCTTCCGGGCTGAAGCGTGATGTCAATTCGCTCTACATGACCCAGGTATCTAAGTAGTGGATTTTTATTGTTTTAGCCATATCAGTGCCACCGTACAGCTCGTAGAGTTGGCCGTTGTATCTTCTCTTCGACGGGACCAAAAATCACCCGAAGAATTTTTCTCTCAAAACATCCTAAGACGCTCTCATCTCTCTTTGAAAAATGTCCAAACCTCAGCGGTCAGCGCTATAATTTTAAACCGGAATGATGAGTGTCTTATAGATGGTGATTTTAGATGCTCGAGAGAGAACTTTACTTCCCAATTGCCTTCTAGGTCCAAAGAAGCAGTGTTGTTTGAGTTTATAGCGGTGCCTAGGTAGACAAAGTTCTCAACTATTTCAAAGTTATTGCTGTCCATGATCAAGTTTTGCCCAAGACGTCGTCGTCCAATGTCCTTTTTTCATGACAGCATATACTTGGTCTTGCCCTCATGGACCACTGAACCCATCTTCTTTGCTTCAGTCACAATGTTCAAAAACGATCCACTGACATCATGCTTTGATCTTCTTACTATGTCAATATCATCGGTGTATCCGAGTAATTGGATGGTCCCTTGGAAGATTGTGGCTCTGGTGTTGACGGTTGAGTTTTGCACAATTCTTTCAAGAACGATATTGAAGTAGTCGCATAACAGTGCATCGCCTTGTCTAATACCTTTTTTGACATCAAATGCATTATGGTGAGATCTTTTCCGACTAAGGGATGCCAAAACTAGGCATTGTTCTGTAGAGCTCTTCCTTTAAGATGCTGTCATAAGCGGGTTTAAAATCGATAAAGAGATGGTAAGTATCGATTTGAAGTTCCTGGGTTTTTCTAAGAACTTCCGTAGTGTGAATATTTGGTCGATGGTGGACTTTCCTTATCTGAAGCCACAATGATAAGAACCTGTCAGTTTTTTGACGAACGGATTGAGACGTTCACATATAATAAGGCAGAAAGAATTTTATATGCAATGTTTAGGGGACTGATGCCCCTGCAGTTGGCTCAATTTAGAGGGTCTCCTTTCTTGTGTATTGGGTTAACTGAGATTCTGCTTTGATTAATTCCACAGCGATGCTGTCATCTCCTGCAGCTTTTTCGGACTTTAGTAAATTTTCACTTCGTCTAGGTGACGGAATTGTGAGAGGTCCTAGCTCCCTTCCAGCGGAATTTGAATTCACTAAGTTTTTTGTATTATAATGAAATAAAAATAAGCTTTATTATTATTTATTATTTCGGAAAAGAAACGTCATTTTCAACAAGACAAAATACAGTTTATAATACGTCATCTGTTCTACGTATTTTAAGGGCAATTTCGTGGTTTCAAGTTGGTAGCATTTGACACCTATCAAACTTAGCTTTCATTTCTTCAATAAATTACTTAGCAATCGAACAAAGTGTCATCGAGTACTTAACAAGTTCCAACTGAAATCAAGCCCTTAACACTACCGTCATTTTAGCAGAATAGATTTCTTTCTTTCTAAAGAAAGAGACAACTAATCTTTTAGATTGTGCGGGCATGGTTCTGATCATTCACTTTTTTGTTAAAGATTATGTAGATTCGGCGCCAAAATCATGCTAAGTAAAATTCAAGCTAAAGTTTTATTTCGTTGCTCAAAGTAAACTGTCAATTTCTTATTATATGAATATACCAATAGTATGAATTAATTTATCATTTATTTAAACTTATTAATTTATTGTTATCCTTTTAGGAAATAAAATTAAGTTTTTTAACTTAACAGAAAGGATTGTTTTTGATTGTAGTTATCTGGAGGATACTTAATTTTATCATTTGGAATTTTATTTGTGCTTGGAGCAACACAAAGTAATAAAATGTTAAAAATGTACTGGAAAAGTATATTTATATATATATTTATAAGTAAATTAAGAGAATAGAAACGTTCCTGATAAAGTTAGGTTTCTATATCAAGTGGAAGTGTATCTAATAATCCAAATCAATAGACCTTAGGTTAGGTTGAAGTTGCTGTCCGTGATGGAGTACGATACACTAAGGCCACTTTATTGGTCCATTGTGCTACCACATGAATCTTGAGGCTTTCATCTGAGCTCAATGAAACCAGTTTGAGTCCTTTACGAAACGTGAGAAGCTGATTACGCTAATTTAATTTAGAATCTAAATTTTAGATCGGTTTAGAAGAATACTGCAAGGTAATTCTTGCATTTTTGAGCTAGAACAGGACATGTACAGAGAAGAATTCCTCTTTCTCATTCATTCAGCTCCTGCAAAAGTCATTTGAGAATACGCCTACCCGCACGTGGTGTGCTTTTTCTATTAGAAGATGTCCGGTTATGACAACGATTGTTGAGCTTACAGGCGATCTGCTTAGAGATAGCAAACACCTTGATTGCTTTAAATCTAGTGTTGGCCAGTTGTTTTTTGCAACCTGACACGTGGTGATGTTGTTCCATCTGGTGTTTGCCTTCTTCACAGCATCCTTCTTAAGCAATAGTTTAAATGTAACGATTGGTATGCCAGCAGTTGACAAACGTGGTAGAATTGATTGTACTGTACCATTCCTGGCGAGTTCCTGGTCCGGCACCCAGCAAAGGTGAATATTAAACTGCTGTGCCATTTCCATTACAGATGATCGACAATTATGGACTGTTATAGATTTTGTAGAAACAGAGTCCAGAGTTTTGATAGTGTCTGACTATCTGAGAAAATACGGATATCAGATGATGATATCGCGTTTTCTTTAAGCCAGGACAAGACTTCTTGTATAGCCAAAAGTTCAGCCTCTAACAAGCTTCAATGATTGGAAAGGCGGAATGAGAGTCTTAATAAGATTACACCTTACTTTAGCTTATTTTGAATCTCCAGCTTTATAAAGCTCAAATCATGCAACAATTGAAGCCTGTTTAGCGTTCATAACGCTTTTTGAGTGTTGGAACAACAAGCAACAAATATCGATCTTTTTTAGGTAGAAGTAATATTTTTCGCTCAGACAACTTGTTGCAACTTTTTCCACCGTAATACCGACCCGACGGACTGAATATAGTTCCGACTATTTTAAACAATATTGAATTTCCGAATCCAATATTGTCGAAGATCGAACGCGAATTAAATTCCTTTTCGAAATTGCACACCGCCGATGTGCCGCGGGAGTTATTTTGACACTTTACGAGAAACGTCAGTCGATATGACAAACAGGCACGGTTGCCACTTAAAAAACATATACATGACCAAAGTTGAAAATAAAAATGACCAATCGTACCAAAAAAGGACCAAAATAATTTTCATCCGCAGCGTTTTTTAACATCCCATGGGAAGTTATTGTAATCAGTCCGATTTGTCTTTTCAAAAATTAAAAAAATATTGGCTTCCAACTCATTTCTCTTAAAAATATTGTTTCCGACATTCCGTAATTTTTTTTATAAAAATCCAACAGTCAGTTCTTTAATAAAAAAATTAAATCTACAAGAAATAGTACTTAAATGCTACTAAAATTCGACTAAACAAATTTCGGTAACAAAAATAGATTTTGAAATCAAACTATTTCATCATATTCAAAATATTGTTGGTAATTTTTAAATTTGTTAGAATAATTGTTAGAATAATTTTAATAAAACACGAAAGCCTGCAAACCATTTAAGCAAGACAAATCGTCAAGCGGAAACTCCTCTTTTTTAAGATCACAATATGTTAACATTATGTCAGGAGATCGAATATTATCGCTCAATACAAATATATAAAATTGATTTAAAAAAATGATTTGCAGACCAAACGCTTTGTAATTTTTCTCATCTTGAAATTCTTAATTATTAATAAAGGTATCAAAATTAAGTCTATCTTTCGTTTTAATTTAATTAATTAAAAGAGACATCCACTTAGAAGCAACTGAGCTGTGAGGAAGTAACATCAAGTTATAAACGCACTTACCTAAATTTCGAAAACAATATTCATTTAAACCGTTTTTATGATAACCGACTTTTTCTCAAAATTCAGAAAGATCCCTTTTATCCGTAAGATTATAATCTTGAGATGTGATGATTTTGAGATGTTGAGCCATCTGTCAATAAATTGTGAAATGAATGCATTCAGCGTGTGCATTCATTGATCGAGCATTTGTTATGGGGCGAATTCAATTAAATAAATTTATGTACTGTTACAAATGGAAATTACTTTAGGTTTGCATTTTATTTTTGAGAACAGAGTCGAGCTTTTTCAATTTCTTAAAAAAGGGACCAAATGGAATAAGAAATGACCATGCGACCAAGTAAAAAAATAATGACCAAATTTGGTCTTAAATGACCAAACTGGCAACCGTGCAAACAGGTGAAAGAATTCACCACAGGTAGCAATAAAAGTATTGCCAGCACTAAAGGTGATCAATAAAATTGAAATGAAATTGATATCAAAATGATATCGAAATACGACGAGGTGAATTTCTCCAAGTCGTATTGATTATAGTGGGTGCCAGGAAACTTTGTACTGGAAGTTCACCAAAACCAGTAGCTGAAAAATTTGTCTTCAAATAAACTCACGAAATAAAAGAAAGGTTTTATTTTCCCGAAAGGAAATTTAAATTATGTTTTATTGCCTAGAAAACCTTAGCCGAAGCCGGGATTAAAAACCAGGATCTTTTATAAAAGAGAAAGATACAAATTGAATTATTAAGATTGACAGAAGGGCAATTCTTGATAAATGTTTTGCAAAAGAAAATGATGGCTATAATAATAAAAACCGATAAAAGAAATCACTCGAAGAAAATTATTTCGATAAGAAAAAAAAATCAAAAAGCGGTAAACGCGTCACGTAATATCAGGAAATTAATACTTCGACTCGAAGGTCAAAAGGACGAATTTGAAACAAATGAACACCAGAAAAAGCAATATTCTTAGAAAAACAACAACACTATACTTAGCTTCTTTTTGACTTCCTCCAACAGCTATCGTAACCCTTCCTCACTTTTCTCCACGACAGAACAAAATAAAATCTTCAACTCAATAGAAACTCAAAGAAAAACTATTCCTTCACACAATTTTTCTTTCGTTAAAAGGCTTTGGGCGTAATTCAAAAAGTGGCCATCATCAGGCGAGCTTGACCCTTCCGGCTACTTGCCCTCAGGCAATCCTCTCGGACCTTTTGCGTGGTGATCGATCTGTTGGTCCCGTAACTTCCTACAACCATAAGATTGGGGTGTGCGACCGAGAAGCCAGATATCTTTCATCGCACGCGATCTCTTTAAAGAGGTGATGCGATCACCCAGTAGCTCAATGAGTGAGTTCAGCTCTTTTCGAACCCATTCCAGTCAAGACTTTCTGGAAAAATCGTGTGGAGTTCCTCGCATTACCGAGTACCTGCACACGCTAGATTTTGGTTGAGGAAAAACTACTTATGTCGTATTGAAGGAAGTCGGTAGCCAAGCCTTTAATTAAAATAAAAGTTATCAAGATATTCTTGGAGTGATTTTTTTATCGGTACTATACTTTATGATGGGCCATCGGCCATACTAAGTTAATGTTAGTGTGACTTTACTACACACATTGTTGGGCATGGGTATCGTCTTCGTGCCTTGATGATCTTGTGCAACCAATATGTGGGTCAACCGTCGCACAGGTAGTTGGTGTGGAATCCTTTCGCACACTTTGGTGATACCTGTTAAATTTGCTTTCCCAAAATGCTAGGAGAGCAGGTCACTGGCTGATGGTCCAGGTTTCTACTAGACTCTTCTAGAATTTTGGGGCCGCAGTAAGAATTCGTCAAGGGTGGTTAGCAATAAGGGAGGTGAAACTTGTTGTGGTAAAATTTACCGCAACAAACTCACAAGCTTTCAAGAGGTGCCATTAAAATCAGACAAAAGAACTGTTTTGTGTGCTCTATGGTCGAAAAGTGTAGTAAGACCGTAATTTTTTAAAGATGGAGTCACAGTCGAATGGTAATCTATTTTTTGTCGGGCTATTGAAGATCATGACAAGGACGATATGTGGTTCCAACAAAATAGGAAATAAGCCACATAATTCTACCAATAATGGTTTTATTGATTGAGAATTTTCCTGCCCACGTAATTTAAGGACTTTATAACGTCAATTGGTCAACAAGGTAATTCCATTTGACACCATTCGATTTTTTTTCTTTAAAGCCAAATGCCAAAACCAAGACTAACAAGAATGTAAAAAAAAGGCTTAAAATTTCATCAACAAATCTAAATCCGCGAATTATCAACTTTAAGAACGTGTCACAGTTTCTCTGTGTGCTTTATTACGCTTTTATTTCGAAACCGAAATATGATTGACCCGTTTTATATGGAATCTAAGGAATCAAAGTTATTAAGCACTAAGCAAGTCATATACCTACCTATTTATAACACCTATGATTTTATCTAAAAACAAATAATCTATGGAAAATGACAACAAGCAAATCCTAATAATAATATGAAATTACTTTCTTATCATACCTTATGGCTAACACGTATTCAAGTTCAATTTATTGAATTCAATTTCATCTAAATTTTGGTTTCTTGATCTTTAACATACAAATACATATACATATTTGTGTATGTGTAAACAACAAAAGGGTGTATATACCCTTTTTATATTCATTCAAACGTGTCGCATAAAAATGCCCAAAAGAATTTTGACCTTAACCGAATATAAATCCTTTTGCTCTTATTGTCAAAGAAAGAGAAAGCACCACAAATTCCATAAGCACTCTTTTTCCTATCTATTTTCATTCAACTTTAACAAACATAATGATTCAAGGATATTGTACATATGTACGTATTTTTTGAGTATAAATTCACGGCAAAGCAGGGATAACAATTCATTACCAAAAATAATCATTCCTGTCCCTGACATGTTTATCGATAGAAGAGTAATCATGTGACTAAATCAACACATAACCTCACACCCAAGAAAACAAAACCAAAAGCACAAGCACAAGGACAGCCCAGGATAACGACGAATAAAAATAAATAAATAAATATTGTTTAAGGATAAACAAAATTATTGAATGGTATTAATAAATTGGAATTTTCAGTTAGCGCATTAATACTCGGAGTTGTTTTGTTATCCTGTATCTAGATATAAATTGTTAGGTTGATTTTGGTGAGGAGAGTTTGTGGGGACGGCCGCCGTGTGGCGATGGCGTTGTTGAGCTGCAATCAAATTGTCAACTGTCAAAGTTGGGAGTGCGGTAATTACCTATATGTATATCCAACTTGTTGTTAGATAAATGTAAAGTGGGTGTTAAAGTGATTTTTCTTTCGGACATGACACCACCGCCGCCGCCGCCGAGCCGAGAGGACGACATCGAATCCGAAGCCGACAGACGGAATATGTAACGCAGCCATAATCACATGAATTGATGTATTATTTCAGATATGTGCTACATGCTTTGACAATGACCTACACTGATTACACCTTACAAGTTCACAGATAATAATGCGCCTCGTGTCTGGAAAAATAAAGCCCACCAGTTCAAAAAAAAAGTAATCATTCTGCATGTTTTGTTCTTGTATTTCTTTACTTATTTCGGCTGCAAAAACTAGATTTACCTTAAATGGCGCCCAACGTTTATAATAAAATCGCAGTTGCAGATTGAATTGTGTTGTTAAAAAAAAAGATGATGAACAAAATCATTCTACATCTTTTGTTCTTGTATTTCTTTACTTATTTCGGCTGCAAAAACTAGATTTACCTTAAATGGCGCCCAACGTTTATAATAAAGTCGCAGTTGCAGATTGAATTGTGTTGTTAAAAAAAAAGATGATGAACAAAATCATTCCACATCTTTTGTTCTTTTATTTCTTTACTTATTTAGTCTGCAAGCCTAGATTTACCTTAAATGGCGCCCAACGTTTGTAATAAAATTGAAGTTGCAGATTGAATTGTGTTGTTAAAGAAAAAGATGATTAAAATAATCATTCTACATCTTTTGTTCTTGTATTTCTGTACTTATTTCGTCTGCAAAAACTAGATTTACCTTAAATGGCGCCCAACGTTTGTAATAAAATCGATGTTTCAGATTAAATTTTGTTGTTAAAAATGCATAAAATTATTCTCGCATTAAAGACTGTGAGTAAATTCATCTAGTTTTCTGTGATGAGCCTTCAAAAAACCATTAAAACAAGCAAATATATGAATAGAAAAATGACAATTTAAAAAGCAAATGCGTGCAAATTCAACAACTGCATCTAATGTTAATAAGATAGTCATCAGTAATTTACCATGTAAATGTAATGGCAACATTATATTTCTTTCTGGTACTATTTTTAATTTTAATTTAGTTTTTTTTCTTTGAACAATGATTTAAAAGCTTGCTTAGCTAACCTAGAACATACAGTTTCATTAAATTCTACACTATCCAGATGTTTATCATTTCTATAAATGTATACATAAACGCCCAACAAAATGCCGGAAACAAAAAGTAAAAATATTGAAAGGACTATATACTACCGCCATTAAAATGAACCAAATAAATAAAAAAAAAGTTAATCGCTGGTAATTTATTGTAAATTGCTAACTTTAAATTTAGTCCACAGCACGCGATATTCAAGCAGAAAAAGAACCTTTATTTTAAAGTTCCTGAAATATAGTGCAAATGGTTTCTTGCATTCTGGCTCTTGCCAGCTGAGTTTCGTATCGATGTTATTAAATTTGAAGGTTTTACACACAGAACATAAATGTCTGTACATTCAAACATGAATAAATGCACTCACGTTAATTTTTAAATCACTTTTTTTTAATGTTGTAAACTGTCACGGAAACAAAATAATGACTTCCCTACTCACAGTAGGAAAGTTAACGTGTAAATCCCAAAATGGCTGCATTCAATGAATCTGAAACGTTAATCAGCAAGATATTTATATTTAATTATTTATTCCTACACATACTTTCCAATTAGAAAAAAAAATAATTTTAAACAGTGCCAATTACTGAGGCACCATCTGAAAAATTTGAAAGTTCACCAGAATCGTCACAGCGATAAGGCGGAGTTCCAAAATGGTCAATGAATAAAAAATAATAACTCACAGAAAGTAAGTGAACATGTAAATCCCAAAATGACTGCATTTAAAGAATCTGAAACGTCATTCAGCAAGATATTTTTATCTCCACGGTAACTTTTTAACTGTTTGATCGATGAATACTACATAAAACGCATAATAACAAGAAAATCTCACATCAAACAACATTCATACACATATTTTCCAATGAAAAACAAAATATTTTCAAACAATGCCAATTACTGAGGCACCATCTGAAAAATTTGAAAGTTCACCAGAATCGTCACACTCTGGTGAAGCGCCAGGTGGAATTCCAGAACTTCCAGCACCATATTTAAATGTCAATCCAAATCCAAATCCAAATGTTGAACAAATTTTTCTACGTCGTTCGTTGAGTAACATTTCGTTGGATATAGCTGAAATCGAAGAAGACGACCATTATCCAGCTCAAGCTTATTTGCTGCCTGTTGTATTGCCAAATGTCACTGAGCCAACACTTGATGAGCTTCTGGTAAGTCCTTAAAAACATTCCAGTTAATCACTTTCTTCATTATAAGTTTGACATTTCTATTACAGAGACGTGTAACCGGGCGTAATGATATTCACAATGTTGACACTGTCAAATTGCGTGTCATCTCTTATATGGTCAGCTTGTGTAGACTCTCCCTTTTCATGCCCCGTTTAGTACATTTGGATCTCAGTGGAAGTGTTTTGAATTCTTTGAGAGATCTTGGATGTGGTCTTATTCATTTGACACATTTAAATGTCAGTAATTGCGGGTTAAGCAGTGTCGATGGAACAAGTTGCATACCAACAATTGAAGTACTCATTGCTGATGGAAATATGATTCAGTTAGTTGGCCCATTGTCAACTCTTTTGATGATGAAAAAGCTTAGTTTAAAGAACAACCGAATAAGTGATTTACGAATGTTGACATTTTTGGGAATGTGTTCGAATTTGATTGATGTCGATTTGCAAGGAAATCCAGTGACAAATTATATTCTGTACCGACGAACCCTGCAAAGAAATATACCGACATTAGAGTTGCTTGATGGTCAACCATTTACAGATGATAATGTAGTGACAGGTGGCGCTGCGGCTGTGGTAGGAGATGATACAACAGATGCCGAATCTTCGTTATCAGATGAGGTCTATTCAGCGGGTTCGGATAGCTTGGTAAGCATTGCCTCTGCAACGCTTGATGAACGACCATCAACAAGTGGAGGAAATTGCAATGTTACCATCGTGCATCCACAACAACGACCCATGTCAAGTAAAACCTTTTTCAATTCCATATTAATTTACATTTTGTTAAATTTCTGCTTTTTTTCCTCATGCAGGTTCCGCAGTATCATCACAAAGATCATCTCCACTTCAAGGAAATCTCGTTGTTGGAACAGTTCTAGGGATTGCGCGAATGAGAAAAAGAAGTCAACGTTCAGCTTGGGGATCTTCCACTAGCTCATCGTCGTCTTCAAGTAGTTTCGATGGAAACCAAATATTTCCAAACCGTTTGCCTCAAACTCTTCTACCTCCACTTCCGCGCAATGAGCATCGGCAAGGAAATAGGGATAGTTTTTCAAGCTCAGAAGGAAGCTGTTCAAGCTTACAAAATAGTGCAAGAAGATGGAGGGCAGAATCAAACAGAAATAAAGTTCCTACTCGAGATAATGAAAGCGGAGAAAAGTAAATAGTTTTTTAATCATGTTATTGTTATAATGATTAAAATTAATGAATTTTAAAATAAAATTTAGAAAAAAAATGCAACTCATATGACTTCATTGATCTTAATTTATTATCCAGCTGTTAAACTGTCTTGCACTAATATTTATTAACTTCCATTTTTATTATTTATAAGTTAATTAAACTTAATTACAAAATAATACATTCTAAAAAATGTACGTCCATATACTATTAAATGTGGTGCGTAGTTTAAAAATCATGCAATCAACTTTAAAAGCATGCAATAAATTACAGTCTTACATAGGCAGTATCTAGTATCTACTTGTAATATATATTAGTTAAACAAATTACTTATTTGCATAGCAAAATGGTTATCGTGCTGACAATAAGTAAACATGACCTCTAAAAGAAATATGTTGTTAGGATAATATTTTTATAAAACTGCACATTTGTTTAGTTTTCAAATTATTTATAATTATTTATTCCTAAAGTTAGCCATACACAAACGAACTATTTCACTGGGAAAGCCAGATAGAACAAGTAGTGCCGTTGTCAAATTGAGCTGGACCGATTTTCATGAAATCAGAAATCCAAACTGACCCAAACGGTCGTTTGGCAATTTGATGGCTGTTCTTGTATATCCTGTTAAGTTAAGGGTAAGTCTATACTTTTTTTGAGGAAACGTTTGCATCACCGAATATTTAAAAACCAACATTTTTTATTTGTTCTATTTAATGCTTTTGCAATAAACATTATAAAAAGAATAAAGGAATTTAAAAATAAGAATTTGATTTTGAATTTAAACCAATTAAATTATTCAATAAACCATACAAATTTGAGATTTGTTCTGACATGACAGATTCAAAAACCCACCGTGTTGTCAAACATATTACTTTTTTTTAATAAGGGGTTATTAGTACTCTTTATATGTTTATATTTAAACACAGTGCGAACATTAGGAAAATAGCGAAGGATTTAATAGGAGATACCGGTGCAAATTGGTCTTAAAGTTCTGAACATCAATATGGGAAGGAAAAACAGAGCTGGCATTCCACATTCTCGATGTGCGATTTAAAAAGAATCTCTATACTTGACAGTACGCCCAAAATTGAGCTCAAGGGTAAACTGATGAGCATTCCTGGAAGTGGGAGTATTACGGCAGAACCGTTTACGGGGTGGAATGCAACTGGCTAATTCGACAGAACATTGTTTGTAAAAATATCGATAAAACAATGAAAGGCATGAGACATTGCGGCGGTGTTCTAGCGATGTAAATGTTTCGATTATAATTCTATCACCTATCATTTTTGAAGCCCTTTTTTGTATTCGATCCAAGAGATTTAAACTTGTTTTAAGTGCACCTGCCCAAATATGCAAATTAAATTCTACACGGTTTCTGACTTCCCATTGGAATTTAATGAGCTTATCATACGCTGCCGTTGAAGTTCCACATCCGAGGCACAAGGATGTGAATTTACAAACGAGGATGAGGAGCTGAGGGTATTGTCGTCGTCGAAACAGTTTAATGGATTAGAAGTATCAGACATAAGATCATTTATGAATATAAGGAAGAGTGTCGGAGACAAAACGGAGTCCTGGGGGACACCAGCATTTATTTTATGAATTTCAGACTTCAAACCATCTAATACAACTTGAATTGAACGGTTAGAAAAGTAATTTCTAATGCAACGAAGAAGAGTTCATCAACACCAAAAGCGCGCATTTTCGATAAGAGAGCTTGGTGCCAAACTCTAACAATGCTTTTGAAATATCAAGTGCAATAATCTTACTTTCTCCAAAACGATGTAAAGATTTGTTCCACTCTTAGGTGAGATGAACCATGAGATCACCAGTGGACCTATTGCTACGAAAGCCATACTGTCGGTCATTAAGAAGCTTCCGTTCTTCGAGATATTTCTCGAGCTGATAATTAATCAGCGTTTCCATGACCTTGGAAAGAAGGTACGTGAGTGCAATTTAACGATAGTTAGAGGGAGGGGAAGATTCGCCTTTTTTAGGGACAGGCTGGACAAATGCAAAATTTTTCCATCCGTTCGAAAAGAGACCTGTAGAGTAGGAAAGATGGAAAAGTCTACGCAGTGATTTTGCCAGCGTTGAAAATCACCTCTTCAGAACAATTGGGGAGATAATATCCGGGCCAGCGGATCTGTGTATGTCAAGGTCTTTCAGTACTCTTGCAACTGCACGAATGCGAAAGAAGATTCGTCCCATAGAATCATTTACGTTCTCAAGAACAGGAGGGCTCATGACAATATTGGCTTTATCAATCGACCTTACATAGATAGTGTCATTGTGGACGAGCATTGGAACGGAGGATAACGTGGTGTTTCGTACGTTTTTTACAAATGACCAGAAATGTGTACTACCTTTGGGACATTGTAGTATTTTTTGCCTTAATTTCTGATCATGCAAAAATTTGGTTCTTCGAATATGACCATTACAGGTCTTTCTAGCTTGTTTGAACTTATTCCGGCTTTCCTCAGTCGGGTTGGCTTTATGTTACACATGACTCAAATAAATTAGTCTGCGCTCATACTAAAGAACTGAATTTTAAGAATGTTGGTAAGAACAATAAATAAATTATGTCCACATTGGTCCGTTGAGAATTAGGGCCTAGTGACTTATAACTCTTATCCTTTCCTGAGCGTGCGAATGGAGGAGACCTACAGTTTTTAATAAATATGATTTAAAATCATGAAAATGAAATTTTTATTTTTAAAATCATGAAATGAAAATAAAAATAAAAATAAAAATAAACCACCATAGGTGTTCTTATATGCGTTTAGCCCCGATGTAATGGTTGGGCTCATCAGACCATTACACCTTGTCTTGCCGCATATTTTCTCGAATAAATCGAGATTCCATATAATATGAGCTACATAGAGCTACTGTGAAAATTCATGATTTTAAATCATATTTATTAAAAACAATTGGTGTTCAGGAACAAACAATACGACGGTTAACAGTCAAACATTTCATCTTCTACAATTTTAATCCAAATACAATCGGCTAATTTGAGAAAGCACTTTTCGTGACAAGAATTACCCTTGGAGTATTTATCAATTTCTCGCAAGAGGAAGTGCCAGTAAAAAAAACTTTAGATAGCACAGGTAGGATTGAATCTAAGACCTTTGGCATGATATATTCCTACGCACTAACCATCATGCCATGAGTACTTCACGTTGGTGAGAAAGTCACGAAAAAAATCGAGTAATCGAAAACGTTCCAGTAGAAAAGAAATTTGAAATTGATCTCAAATTTAAATCAAACTGAAAAGATTTTTTAAGATACATAAATTAAAATGTTACCGAAATTTCCAACAATAATACTTTCCACGCTTTAACGGGGACTAACTACCATAGTGGTTTTTCAATAAGGCAAAAATTGTATATTATTCTTAACCCCAAAGATTTAAAGAATTTTAATTTAGTGTTTCAATTTTTGTTCTGCCGTAGTGTTAACTTGTCAAATGTCAAAAAATTACAGCTCGAAGTGACAGCTGCCTTAATAACATGCTATACGCAATTTATTAAAAATAAATAAACAGACGTCAGTTTGAATTTTGGATGGAAAAAGCTGCTTACTTAAGTACTTTTCACATGAGAGCGACCAACAAACGACGAATGAACGAACAAATGGGATTTAAAACGTTCCTATACCAAAATTCAGCATAATATCAAGAAAAAATGATAGAAACCTTATTTATTTAAATGTTAAGATAATAAAATTAGCATTTAAATTGTTAAAATCAGAGAAATTTGATAAATAAAATTATTTGTCGCGAATTGCAATTTTTTGTTACGAATTGTCAAACTCTATTCGCATTCCACATACCATCCACACTGCAACGAATGAATTGTTCGCGCGTTTTAACCTCAAATTACTCTTCTATTTGTTTTCTTTGTGGTTGATCATGGCTAAAGAAAATATGGAAAAAAAAGTAAATATAAATTGAAATACATGTTGATTGTGAATATTAAAATAAATTTAATAATTCTAGGAATTTGACGAAAGATTGATAGTGGAGGTTGAAGCAAATCCATCAATTTATAGCAAGGCTGAGCGGTCCTATTCAGATAGATATAAAAAGGAGAATGTGTGGCAAAATATTGCATTTATTTTAAATACCGATGGTAATATAAACAAAAATGTGTTAATAATTGCATCCAGTATTAAATTGAGTTTTCAGTGAAAATATGTAAAGAACGTTGGAAGAACTTGCGGGATACTTTTGGAAAGTACTACAAAAGGGACAAAAATGTACCCAGTGGGTCGGAGGCACTTCCGAAGAAAAGACCCTGGCCTTATTTTGAAATATTGAAATTTCCCATTCCAAATATTGAAGTACCAAAGTAATAATGAAAAATGTTATCTTTATTAATTGTTTTGTTTTCATGTTTTTGTTGTTTTGTTTTTTAGAACTCTCGGAAACAAGGTAAATGAAAAAGAGAACGTTGCCATTGATCTCTCTGACAAAGAAGAAACTGATGAAGCACCAACATCCTCAAATAAGAGACTGAACGAGTCAATCCAGGCACCACAACCTACACCTTCGAAGAAAAAGAAGAATTCCGATTCAGATAACGATAGATTTTTGGCAGCACTGACGGAACTTAATGAACCTGACTCAGCACCATTGGAGAAGTTTTTCTTGGCTCTAGCACAACGTCTAAATTCCTGGTGCCGAAAAAAACAATCAAAATTGGAAATGCGGACACTTCAACTGCTTCATGACATTGAATTCGAAGATGAATAATTTTAATGTGTGAGATCATTGTGCTGATCCTTTTTGGCTATTTTTTGTTTTACCTAATTTTATGATACCTAATTAAAAGAAAGACTGAACGAGTTCCTATATACCTTTACCAAATGAAATTAAATACTGGTATTTTTTTTTTGTTTTAATAAATATAATTTAATAATGTTTTTTACATACAAATATTGAAAGCTGGTGTTTTCATTTTCAAATCATATTGTGCTGAAAGCTTACGTCTCCTTCCTGTAGGCACCAGTCAGCGAATTTTGCTCTTACGTCATATCCCGAAGCGGATGTTGTAATTAAAGCAGGGATCGAATCTTGGCTGACATTGTTTTTCTGTGTTATAGATTCATCCAGATTGATCCTGAGGCAGTTTTGGAGTATACAGCAACATAACACTATTTTGTTTGCTGACTCTTTGTTAACTTCTAGGCGCTTCAGTAGTATTCTCCATGTATGGGCCAAGATGACAAAGGCATTTTCCATGACTCTTCTTGCTCTGGACAATCTGCACAAATTATATAAAAAAAATACATTGGTAACAAATGTTACTATTATGTAAGTATTGTTGAATATGTAATTAAAAATTCTCTCCCGGTTTGAAAGTTTGTGCCCTGGGAACGGCCTTAGAATGGTTGACTTTAATGCGAAACCCTCATCTCCTATAATTACATAGGGTAATTTAGTTGTTGTTCCCGGAAGAGCTGAATCATCTGGAATATTTAGTTTCTTAGGATTTGTAAGCCAAGCGTTTCCAAAAGGACTGCTGCTGAAAACACTCGAGTCGGCATTGTTTCCATAGGATCCAATGTCAACCATCAAAAAACGATATTTTGCGTCCACCACAGCCATCAGGTTGTAGGAAAATGATTTTTTATAATTAAAAAACAAACTTCCACTATTTTTGGGGCAAATGTAAGGACATGTTTGCCGTCAACAGCCCCTAGACAATTTGGAAAGTTCCAGCCCTGTAAAAAGTCCAAGGAAATCTGTTTCCAATCTTCTTTCGAAAGAGTGTTTGGGATAGCAATTTTTAAGCAATTGGAGATGACAGCCTGGATCGTTGTCTCAACTATTTTTTTACTGTTGAAACACCCATACGAAACCTGTATGCTAAATCAACGAAACTTGCACGGGTAGCAAGGAACCTAGAGAAAATAAATTAGGTAAAAAAACATGAATGAAATGTCAAAATGGACGAACGTTCGTTCATTCGTCGTTCGTTGGTCGCTCTCATGTGAAAAGTACTTTAAAAGAATTCAAAATGACTGAATGAGTTTTGTTAAGAAACTGATAATTTCAAATGTTAATTTATAAAAAAGCCCTGACACGAAAAAAGATTCAACAAGTGTAAAACCGAATAAAGTGTCATTAAAAGTTTTTCAATGACACAAGTCGGAACATTTCTTTTGCGTCTACACTTTGTCTAAGGTAAAACTGATCAACAAATATTACAAAAGTAGGTTAAATAAACATAACAAGTGTAACTTTACCCTTAAACCAACATTAATGTTATCAGTACTAAAACAACATTTTGTCATGAGGGTGTATGACCCAAAAATCAAGGTCAAATAATTTATCCTTGTTCAATTTTACGATCAATATTATGTATTTCAATTTATTTTTCCAAACTTGTATTACTTTCTATTTCTAAATCATTGAGACTCACCATGACACATTATGAATATCCCTATAATACTTTTAATCTGACTTGAAGTTTTACATCACGCTTGAGTCAAACGAAAGACAAAGTGTCTTTCTGCATGCAATTCACAACATTCCTCATTAGAGTGTTTAAAAAATTTGCCTTCTCAAACCAAATGCCGCGTTTCAAACGCTAGCGCCAACAGCAACGCCAACCCCAGCATATGCATTAACGATAATTTGAATAAAATAAATTATTAACTGGTCATCCGTTATTCTTGTGTGAGAAGTATTGCTTGCTATGTGTATTGCAATAGTTGCAGACATACTGTGTGCCACTTCCAGGAGCGGCCTTACGGTGGAACGAGATATGAAGGGTCTCCGGTGACAACTACTTACCCTAATACCACAATTTGCTTAACGAAATTGTATTGGACAAATATTTCATTGAATTTTTGGGCAACTTTAAGTTTTCCGTTTTTGACGACATCATTCACTTCACCAAGCTGACGTAAGACAAGTTTTCAATTTTCAAGTTAATGTTTTATCAATACAAATGAATTGTTAATTTTTCCATCAAATTGTTGGAATTCTTATACATTAATTTTATTCACCAATTTTCTTACAAAATTTTAGATAAATTACCTTCTGTTAGAAATGAACATAACCAATTTCTTCTTAATTTGTGCTGTCAAATTGTCATCAAGTTCGAGCAGCACGTTTTATGTAATTTCAATTGTCAAATTATTGGCAATTTTTAACAAGAATGGCTATTAGAGTGCTCATAAGTTCCCTAAACTTAACAAACAAAAATGTTAGGTTGGCAGCACTAGAATGGAATGACAAAGTCGAGTGCATTCGATGTGAGCGCTGCATAAACTTGTCATACTAGAAATCCCTGACCATACTGGCTGAAACAGAAACACGCTTCAGCTTCGGCTTCGCCTGACGTTTACGAATTCAGCCATAGGAATTCAATGCATGCTATCCCAATGGAGCTTCGACCTCACGTTCCGTTTGACAATCGTAAGGAAAAGAACGTAATGTGACTCCAAACGGAAGCTCTAGTTCAATAATCTGAACATTTGCTTTGTCTGACAGCTCAACAGCTGTAAAAAAATGTCAACAAACAAAATATTTGCTTTTTGGAGTGATGAAATAATAGAAATGTCATTCAAAGCAACCTCGAAGCAAGGCCACCGTAACGCAGACGAAGCCGAAGCTGAAGCGTGTTTGTGATTCAGCCATAATCAATCCACATTCTCAAATATGTTTGACAGATATGATTTGATGAAAACTTGACGGATTCAAGTCATCAGAGTTAACATCTGTCAAACATGCTGTCACACATAACTATTTATTGGAAATTCAAAAGTAAAATATTATACGTTCTGCATTTTTTAAATTGATTTAAATTATGGTTAAGGGGCGGTAGGTTATTTCTGAAACCAGCACTGTTAACTTCCAATTATTATGACACAAATAATCCTCTGAAGCGTGCACAAATATTTGACCAACTTCCAACGATTGCGACAACGAAAACGACGACGAAACGGCGACGGGCGTTAGTTGCCGGGCTCGAAACCTCTTTCTCCCTAAGTCAACTGGAAACATAATCTAAACAAAAATCAACTCGAGCTAATTACAAAGTAAACATTAAGCACACCACGCGAGTTGACCACAAATCATAAGTCATGAAGTGCACAATGTCCCGGCTGCGGTTGGCCAGGGAATGCAAGGTATCTCCAGGCTTTAGTGGGAGCCTTTTTAGCCACCACCCCATATCCCCATAACATGAACTCGTCATTCCTGCCCCTCCTCCTGCTAACACATATGTGGAAGTGGATATCCATTTTTGTCACCATCAGGACTGTGGGTAATCATTTCATAATAATTCTTAGTCAGTTTTTCTTCAGCCAACACTCGGTGCGGTAGCGGTAGCGGCAGTAAAAATCGGAAACGAGATTTAAAGTGGTTTTGTTTTGGAACCATTTTCGGGTCTAAAAACAGAACTTCCCTCCTTGGACGGCGACGTACCTTACTTTCGGATTATGAAACGATTCAAATTAAAATTGAATTTCAAATTTCCGAGTGAATTTGAAAAACGTTAAAACTGAGAATACCGACGAGACCGACGCACGAACAAGACAACAAAAAAGCAGCAACAGAAGAAGACAATACGGCGACGGGAAAATAGATTATGACTTCGGGCTTTGATTTAATTCTATCGGCCATCCTCTGTTTCGGATGCAATGCTACGGATCCATCACCCCAAGGCCAAACGACGGCTGTTGTCATCTCCGTCAATGGAACTGACGTTGCAGCTGTCTCACCTGACCTGAATAATAATGGCAATTTCGAGATTTATCGAACGAAACGGGAAAATATGGAGAAAATGAGGCAGTATGTAAATGGAAATCATTTTCGCATCGCTACAATTGAGGATTATCCATTGAGCTATACGCAGAAGAAGGCAGATGGCACAGTTGTTGGCGCAGGAGTTTCGTTCGAATTAATTGACTTTTTGGCGGAAAAATTTAATTTTACTTATGAGGTGGTTGTGCCGCAGGGCAATATCATCGGTTCGACGGGGGACTATAAAAACAGTCTGGTTGAGCTTCTTTATGACGGGGTATGGATACGTTTTATGATATTTGAACTCTTTTGCAAAAAAAAATCCAAAAAAACACATCTGCACAGAGGTTGAACTTGAAAAACAAAATATGCAATTTGATGTTTTTGGAAAATCTGCATAGATATTGTGTCTTAGGAGACAACGGTTAAAACCGAATGTAACTTTTAAGTAACATTTGAGGAAAATGATAAATTTCAATTTCAAATGTTGATAATCTTCTTGTATTTTTTTGACGCCGAATTTGTTTCCGAAATTTTGAGGTGCATATTTAAAGGGTTTTTAGTTAAATTTGAAACCAACTTAACCAAACTTCAATCCAGACTAATTAAGTTTCGCTAAAACGTGGTTGCCCGTTTCATAATTGAATTTAACAGCTAAAAAAAATCTAAAATGGAGAACACAAATGCGAAAAACTTTGAGCAATTTATTAATTCGAAATAGGAAGATATTGTAATCGGTCCGATTTGTCGAATTCAAAATGTTGACATTTCTCGATGTTTCAAGGTTCCTAGAATCTAGGTAAAATATTTTTGGAGAGATGTTTGTCCGTCCCGTACGTTCGGGAAGATTCTTTCGTCGTCCATATCTCAACACCAGAAGAGATATCGACTGCAATTCAATAACACAGAAATATGTAGAAAGGAATCTCAAGAAAATTGAGTCTTTGGTTAACCCAAAATACCTCACTAACCAATAACGCTAGCGGATTGAATTTAATTTTACATTATTATTTTATAACGACGCACAGTGGGGCAGCTCCATACATGGTGATGATAAAAAGGTCACCTTGAAAAATTAAAGCAACGGGATTATAAAGTTCGCTCTCTTAAAGTTAACGGAAAATCTGATATGAAGAGTGTAATTTTTTTTTTTTATGTCTCGTAGTCAAGGTTAGACAGCCCATCAAAGTAGACTTTTAATGTGCAAAAATCGATTATTTAAAAAGTGCTAAAAAAGATTAACTTTAGTTTTAGCCATAAAATCAAAATTAAGATAGGAGAAAAGTTTAAAAAAATGTCACACCTAGATGAAAGTATGTAGATTATGATTGAAGTTTAAAAATATAAAAAAAGAAATCCTTGTATTGAAATAATTGAAGTGAAAAGAAGAAATTTTGTTAAGGCTTTTTTTTTACTTTTCACTTCATATCTTCTGTTGGGGCAAAAGTCAAGCAGGTCTGAAAGTGGGAAAAGTTTCAGGAACAATATACCTATACTACCAAAAAAACAAAAGTGCTTGACTTTTGCCCCAAATATTTGTTTTCAATTTTTTAAAATAAAGTTATAGTATTTTAAAATCTGAAAAATTGTTTACTTCTTTTTATAAATTTATTTTACAAAATTTTAGGAACAATATTCAATTTCTGATAGCTAAATTTTATTATAAAATTGTTTTTTAGTGTTTCAATTTTTTTTTTTTTCAAAAAATTATCTCAAAATTGTTATACTAATAGTCCTTCTTTTCAATAAAATTTCTCTGCTCCTTTTCTGTTCTTAATTGCAAGTTAACAATATTTTTGAACTTTTCAAACAATTATTTAAATGAAAAAAGGTTTTGACAAATTTTTACTTTACCAAAAAAATATTATGCTTTCCATTTTATTTACAATTTTGAGTCTTAAATTAAAAAAAATTAAGTAAATTGACATCTACACTAAATTAAATGTTATTTTGCCTACTCCTTACTTTTTTAAAAACAATTTCTCATTTTGCACTTTGCAACTTGTTTTTAGGTTCTGAAGACCAAAATTTCCAATGCTCAAGAAAAAAATGTATTTATTTTTATTTTTCTTACAGCTTGCCCTTCACAACAATAAATTAATTTCATTCCTTTTTATTAATTCCCAATTATTCTAATATTCATGAAATTGTTTAACTCTATTAATAATCATACATATGTATAAGTTGTCAACTGCCTAGTATTTCGACAACACTAAATTACAACATAATTGTGTACTCAAATGTTTCTTACCCAAGGTTTCGTTGCTTCAATACGAATTCGAAACTACTAAATTCCAACAAATCCCATTTTTGAAATATCTTAATCTGAATATGCAAGAAATCTTGTATTATATTAAAATGATATGTCCCGCAGAGTAGGTTTATTAAAATCACTTCTATTCACAGGATTTTGATTGAATTTGGTAGGGTCGCAGACATGTTATTTTCAAGTGCTTTTTGATCTTACGACAACTTTTGCGTTCAAAAATTATACTGAGATCTAAATCTCAAAAGAATTTAAAAACATTTTTTGTTGACATTTTTAATATTGTTATTTCTCAAAATCGTGAAGGGATTGTTTTAGAATAGCTCAGAAACGCGCTGTGCTGGAATTTTTAAGCTTCGGATTCTAGTTCAGAATACTAAGATTCTTAAAAAAGTGATCATACATAGGTTAGAAAAAAAATATTTTTTAAACAAGTAGAATTCGTCAATTAAAACTTTTTAAATAAGCGATTCCAGGTTAATTTATACAATATTCCCGAAATTTAAAACTGTTCCAGAAGTTTCAATAAACTACTACCTTTGTCATAAGAACACAAACAGCCATCATAATAGCATTTTTACCTTAAAAAATAATTGATAGCATAAAATGGCCATTTCTGCCCCACTGTGCGACGTGATGCCGAACTATTATAATTTAAATTCAACTAATGGTTTTTCAAAACTGAAAAAAAAATAATTGTCACCTCGAAAATAAAAAATGGTTTTATATTTTTAAGATAATTAAATGCAACGAAAAATAATGATTTTGACATTTGGTAAAATTTCAAGAAAATTCAAACGGATAGTTTTTTTTTATAAAAACTAAAAACCTAAACAAGCATTACTAAATCAAAAAAAAAAAGAGGCTGGGATGCGACCCACACTGATAACTTCCCATCCCATCTGTCGATTTGTCTTGCTTAAAAGTTTGTCTTTATGTACACGTATCAATTTTTACCAAATTTGCGTACTCTTTTTGTAGATTTTATTTTTTATATGAAAAAACGGACTGTTGGATTTTTATATAAAAATTACTGAATATCGAAAACAATATTTTCTGTGAAATAAAATAAGTTTCAAGTCAATATTTTAAGTTTTGAAAAGCTATTTGAGTCGAAAGTAAATTTTTACGAAGTTTTAGTATTGTTTTTATTTTAGAGTTTTATTTTTTGTAAAAAAAACTGTCAATTCGATTTTTAAAAATTTTACCAACAATAGTTCTTATGAGATAAAATTACATTAAAGCCAATACTTAAAATTTTTAAAGAGATATTTGAGTCGAAAATCAATTTTTACCAACTTTTATAATTTTTTTTTTAGGTTTTTATTTTTTGTAAAAAAACTGTCAATTCGATTTTTTTCAAACTTTAACTGAATGTTGACAACAAAATTTTTTGAAAGATAAAAGTAAATAAAAGCCAATATCTCAAAGTTTTGAAAAGATATTCGAGTCGAAAATCAATTTTTACCAACTTTTATAAATTTTTTTTTTAGGTTTTTATTTTTTGTAAAAAAAACTGTCAATTCCATTTTTGTCAAAATTTTTCAGAATGTTGAAAACAATATTTCTTATAAGAAAAAATAAGTTTGAAGCCTAAATTTCAAGTTTTTGAAAAGATATTTGAATCGATATTCAATTTTTAAGAACTTTGAGTAATGTTTTTTTTTAGATTTTTATTTTTTATAAAAAAAACTGTTAATTAGATTTTTCTCAAAATTTTATCAGATGTCAAAAACATTATTCTTCGTTGCACAAAATTGTTTTAGAGATAAAATCATATTTCATATTTAGTCTACGACTAAAATATGATTTCATCTCCAAAACAATTTTGTGCAATGAAGAATAATGTTTTTGACATCTGATAAAATTTTGAAAAAAAATCGAATTGACAGTTTTTTTTACAAAAAATAAAAACCTAAACAAAGAAATTAATAAAAGTTGGTAAAAATTGATTTTTGACTCAAATATCTTTTTTAAAATTTGAGATATTGGGTTTAATTTACTTTTATCTTTCAAAAATTATTGTTGTCAACATTCAATAAAATTTTGAACAAAATCGAATTGACAGTTTTTTTTTTCAAAAAATTAAAAACCGAAAAAAAATTGACAAAAGTTGGTAAAAATTGATTTTCGACTCAAATATCTTTTCAAAACTTTAAGATAATAGCTTCTAGCTAATTTTTGCTTATAAAAAATATTGTTTTCAATATTAGGACAAATTTTGAGAAAAATCGAATTGACAGTTTCTTTTACAAAAAATAAAAACCTAAAAAAAAATGTATCAAAAGTTGGAAAACAAATTGATTTTCGACTCATATATTTCCAAAAATTTGTAGATATTGGCTTTTTACTACTTTTATCTTTCAAAAAATATTGTTGTTAATATTGAATAAAATTTTGAAAAAAATCGCATTGAAATTTTTTTTACAAAAAATTAAAAACCTAAAAAAAATTTAACAAAAATTGGTAAAAATTGATTTTCGACTCAAATATCTCTTCAAAAATTTTAAATATTGGCTTCAAACTAGTTTTATCTTATAAGAAATATTGTTTTCAACATTCGATAAAATTTTGAAAAAATTCGAATCGACAGTTTTTTTACAAAAAATAAAACTCTAAGAAAAAACAATACTAAAACTTGGTAAAAATTGACTTTCGACCCAAATATCTTTTCAAAAGTTAAAGTTATTAGCTTCAAACTAAATTCATCTTATACCAAATATTGTTTTTGACATTTAATCAATTTTTTTCAAAAATCTAAAAGACAGTTTTTTCATTAAATTGAAAATCTACAAAATAGGGTACGCAAAATTGGTAAAAATTGATGTTCAATTCTCGATATTTCGTGAATAAATGGAGGTATTGATTTCATTCTGTGCTAAATTTTCTTAGAAAAATCCAATGTGTATTTGTTTATATAAAAACAAAAACGTTCAAGAAATTCTGCTTAAATTGGTAAAAATTGGTTTTCGACTAAAAATCTCGTTAACAAAAATAGATTTTAAAATCAAACCTTTTAAAATGCTAGCAAAACCTGATTTTATTTGACCAACATTTGGCTCAATTTGTGACACAACAGACGTTAAGCAAATTTTTAGACAAGAGGATGAATACAGACAGTATTTCGCAACGTGTCGTAAAGTTAGTAAAGAGAATGAGACATACAATATGACATTTATTATATAAGACTAATATAACTAACTAAATCTGATTCGAATTGTTGCTTTTAAAGTCTTCATTACTTTTTCGCCAAACCAATTTTCTTCCATCAGTTTAAGAAAACTTACTTCCTTCAGAAGACATATGCAACCCTTTAAATGTTATTAAAAACATACTACTATTACCCTTAAAATAAAGGCCATATTTTCTGCGAATCCTTGCTGTTTTATTAGCTGAAAGCAATTAAAACTTTTGGACAATCTTCCAAACTTTAACTCATTGAAGAAGCATACAAATAACATTGAGCCTAGCATAAACGTTATTAAAAACAGTTAATCGTACTTTATTAACTTCCCATAGGAAGTTATTGTAATGGGTCCGATATGTCAAATTGAAAATTTTGACATTTCTCGACGTTTCAAGGTCCCTACAGTCGAAATAAAAGATTTTTAGAAAGATGTCTGTGCGTGCGTGTGTACGTACGTTCGTGACGTTTTTTTCGTTGTCCATAGCTCAAGAACCAGAAGAGATATCGACTTCAAATAAACTTCGTTGTACAGATAATAAGGCAGAAAGATGCAGAAAGGGCTCTCAAGAAAATTGCGTGTGTGGTTTTTTTACGATAGCAGTTTGAAAAAAGGTGAACATTTTGGTTAACCCTAAATATCTCACGAACCAAAAACGCTGCAGACTTGAATTAAATTGTATATAATATATTGTAACGTGATATCAAAGATATATATTTTTTGAAAAAAAATCCATTTAACGGTTTTTTTTATAAATCAAAAAAAAAACTGAAAAAAAAATTTTTCACCTACAAAATGTTACGACTAAAATATGATTTCATCTCCAAAACAATTTTGTGCAATGAAGAATAATGTTTTTGACATCTGATAAAATTTTGAAAAAAAAATCGAATTGACAGTTTTTTTTACAAAAAATAAAAACCTGAACAAAGAAATTAATAAAAGTTGGTAAAAATTGATTTTTGACTCAAATATCTTTTCAAAAATTTGAGATATTGGGTTTAATTTACTTTTATCTTTCAAAAATTATTGTTGTCAACATTCAATAAAATTTTGAACAAAATCGAATTGACAGTTTTTTTTTTCAAAAAATTAAAAACCGAAAAAAAAATTGACAAAAGTTGGTAAAAATTGATTTTCGACTCAAATATCTTTTCAAAACTCTAAGATAATAGCTTCTAGCTAATTTTTGCTTATAAAAAATATTGTTTTCAATATTAGGACAAATTTTGAGAAAAATCGAATTGACAGTTTCTTTTACAATAAATAAAAACCTAAAAAAAAATGTATCAAAAGTTGGAAAACAAATTGATTTTCGACTCAAATATATTTCCAAAAATTGTAGATATTGGCTTTTTACTACTTTTATCTTTCAAAAAATATTGTTGTCAATATTGAGTAAAATTTTGAAAAAAACGAATTGACATTTTTTTTACAAAAAATTAAAAACCTAAAAAAAATTTAACAAAAGTTGGTAAAAATTGATTTTCGACTCAAATATCTCTTCAAAAATTTTAAATATTGGCTTCAAACTAATTTTATCTTATAACAAAATATTGTTTTCAACATTCGATAAAATTTTGAAAAAATTCGAATTGACAGTTTTTTTACAAAAAATAAAACTCTAAGAAAAAACAATACTAAAACTTGGTAAAAATTGACTTTCGACTCAAATAGCTTTTCAAAAATTATAAATATTCGCTTTAAACTTATTTTTTTTTCACAGAAAATTATTGTTTTTAATATTAGTAATTTTTATGTATATAAAAATCCAACAGTCCGTTTTTTCATAAAAAATAAAATCTATAAGAAATATTACACAAATTTGGTAAAAATTGATACGAATACATATAGACAAACTTTTAAGCAAGACAAATCGACAGACGGGATGGGAAGTTATCAGTGTGGGTCGCATCCCAGCCTCTTTTTTTTAAATGTTATAGAATTTACAATACTAAATATTAAAATATGAGAACTTTAAAAAAAAACTGTAACCGCAATATCTTGTTCACCATGCTCCACAATCTTAGTCAAAATTGAAAAAATTAAGTATACGCCTCAGTGTTCCAAAAAAAAAAAAAACGAAACAAACTTTAGTGAAAAAATGACAAAATACAGATTCCCTAAATTTGGGGTTTATAGTGAAGTGTTTTTAAAATAAATTTTTAATTTAGTTCCGTTAAGGGGGTATTCTGGTCTAGAAATTAAAAAAAATCGATTTTTTTTTCTTTTCATATTTTCATAGTTTAACTATTTAAGAACATGTCTATGAGAGGATTTTCCCAAATTCAAATTATTTTCGGAGAAATAAGTATTTTGCTGAGCAGCCACCCAAATCGGTTGGGCTGCAACTAATAGAACAAAAGACATAATGGAGTACTTTAAACGCGTTTTTCTCAGAACTGTCTTTTTGAATCTGATACCCACTATTTCTCAGGTTCTGCCGAACCGATTTACTTGAAATTTTAAGAGAGTCTTCTTTAGTGACTTGTCTACGTCCGGAACTACGGCTATCCCCAAATTTTAATTTTTACTATTTTTAACAAATCGAAGAATGTTCAAAAAAATGGTAATTTTTTTGTATTTTTCTTTAGACAGCCGCCATTTTGTAAAAAAAAATGTTTGTAACTTTTCCGTAGTTCCAGACATTGCGACATTATTGTAGATTAATAATCTTTTTTAGTTTTTGATTTCAGATTTCTAGGAGAGTTAAAATCATGGGTATGGTCACGCACCAAATTTTTAAGACGCACCACTCCATCAGCTGATAACTAACGGAATTTTGATTTTTTTTTTTACCTTTTTTATTTTTTTTGCATGCTTCTAATGTGAATAAATAATGTACAAAAAAATAGATGCTAAAATTATTGCTTGCTTTTTTCTACAGCACTTCAAAAATTACCTAAAATTCATGTCTCTAGACCAGAATACCCCCTTAAATGAAACAAAACGAAACGAAAGACTATCAAATATTGTGAAAAGTTTGTGCAATTACAAATATAAAAAAGTATTATCCAAGTGATATACAGTGGTGGACACGAATTTAACACATTGAAAAGAGTACAAGTATTTTTCTACTTTCAATTCTTTATTACTTGCAAGTAACGGTTAATTTGTGTGTCGTTACTATGATTACCTTATACGGTAATAAAAATGTGTAAATGATTGAAAAGCAAAATACCGTTTTGCGAAAAATGAAGATTGTTTGTGATTTGCGTTGTTTTTAGCTGGACATAAATTTAGTCCGTTTTGCAATCAAAAAGTGTTTTTTTAATATTTTTGTGTTGTTCTTAAAAGAAAATAATAATTTTTAAGGTGATTAAATATTCCATAAATGATCTGTATTAAAAAAATTAATTAGTCGTGGCAAAAGGAAAATGGTGCTTAAAAGAAAAAAAAAAGTTGGATTTTGAAAATGGCGGACGGTAACAGACATTTCTAAGTTGTTAAAATGCTCCAGGAAGCTGTTGTATAATGCCCTTCATCATTTCAAAAATTTTGGAGTCATTGAAAACGTTAAAAAAAACCCCCGGGCCAGAAAGACAACTACGAATGAAGATATAATTATTTATAGGTTATCGACCAAGGATCCGTTTAAGTCCTCCAATGCCATTCAAAGCGAACTTTCAACATACTATGGATTAAATGTTTCCTCAAGGACCATAAGACGCCGCCGGTTAAATGAAAACAAACTAGGTGGGTGCGTTGCTCAGAAAAAACCGCTTGTATGAAAAAAATCTGTAACAGTTTGCAAAGCTCATCTAGACAAACCATTTAGTTTTTGGAAAAACATGTTCTGGGGCCATGAATCCAAATTCTGCGGATTCGGATCGGATGGGAAAAAATATGTATGGCGTCCAAAAAACAGGAATTATGATCCAAGGTACACTATTAAGACTGTGAAACACGGTGCAGGCAACTTTATGGTCTGGGCTGCTTTTTCATGGCACGGCATTGGCCCCATCGTAAAAATTGACACCAAAATGGACCAGAACGTGTACAGAGATAGCCTGTTGGATCTTACAATACTCTACGCAAAAGACAATTTGCCGTTTTTATGGCGTTTCATGGACGACAACGACCCTAAACACACTTCAAAGTTAGTGAAGTGTGCCTTAGAAGTGAATAAAATCGACGTTTTGAAGTGTTGAACATCACATTGAGCAAAAAAAACCAACCAACTCAACACAATTGTGGCAGGAGATTCAAAATGCTAGCAATTCCAAAGTCGCTATGTGAGGCTTTGGTTGAAAGTTTGCCAAGAGGAATTGCTTCTGTGCTGCAAAATAAAGGGTTCCCTACCAAATACTAAGTAAAACTTAGAACTGATAACTGTAAGTAAAATTTTATCAAGAAACTGTTGAATGTACTTAATTCGTGTCCCGGCGAAAAATTGATGTTTCTACGTTCCATTATGTGTGAAACACAACATCATTTAAATGACCACCACGATAATTGTTGCAGCATCGATCATTTTGAAGTAATTTTCGAATGTAACGGTATATCAGCCATCACTTGACGAATGTTGGTTTTAAAGTGTTCAAGAGTTGAAGTTTTATTTGTATAAACACGGTCTTTCGCGTTGCCCCACAAAAATAAGTCCAGCGGTGTCCAATAGTATGATCTTGATAGCCAATACCTCGCCCCAGAATTGTTTTTTCGTAAATGCCAACTTGGTCGTTCTAGACTAATGATGCAGTTATGTAAATATATATACATACTAGCTGACCCGACACACGTTGTTTTATCATAAAAATGATTTCTAGAGAAAATGTCGCTAGTAATAAAAAATTTATTGTAAGTGTTTAAGATGTGGTATATAAGTGGGAGATATATAGAGCAATGTAAACGATGACCAAATATTAAAAAAAGAGGCTGGGATGCGACCCACAATGAAATTTTCCGTCCTGTCTGTCGATTTGTCTTGCTCAAAAGTTTGTCTATATGTCCTCGTATCAATTTTTACCAAATTTGCGTACTATTTTTTGTAGATTTAATTTTTCATGAAAAAACGGACTGTTGGATTTTTATATAAAAATCACTGAATATCGAAAACAATATTTTCTGTGAAATAAAATAAGTTTGATGCCAATATTTTTAATTTTTGAAAAGCTATTTGAGCCGAAAGTAAATTTTTACCAAGTTTTAGTATTGTTTTGTTTAGAGTTTTTTTTTTTGTAAAAAAAACTGTCAATTCGATTTTTTTTTAAAATTTTACCAAATGTTGAAAACAATATTTCTTATAAGATTAAATTAGTTTGACGCCAATATTTAAAATTTTTGGAGAGATATTTGAGTCGAAAATCAATTTTTACCAATTTTTATACATTTTTTTTTAGGTTTTTATTTTTTGTAAAAAAAACTGTCAATAAAATTTTTCTCAAAATTTGTCCTAATGTTGAAAACAATATTTCTTATAAGAAAAAATGAGTTAGAACCTATTATCTCAAAGTTTTTAAAAGATATTTTAGTCGAAATCATTTTTTACGAACTTTTGTTAATTTTTTTTTTCGGTTTTTAATTTTTTGTACAAAAACTGTCAAATCGATTTTTTTCAAACTTTAACTGAATGTTGACAACAAGATGTTTTGAAAGATAAAAGTAAATTAAAGCCAATACCTCAAAATTTTGAAAAGATATTTGAGTCGAAAATCAATTTTTACCAACTTTTATACACTTTTTTTTTAGGTTTTTATTTTTTGTAAAAAATACTGTCAAGTATATTTTTCTCAAAATTTTATCAGATGTCAAAAAACATTATTCTTCGTTGCACAAAATTGTTTTAGAGATGAAATCATATTTCAGTCGTAAAATTTTGGAGGTGACAAATTTTTTTTCAGGACGTACAAACGTACGTACACACGCACGCACAGACATCTTTCTAAAATTCTTTTATTTCGACTTTAGGGACCTTGAAAATTCGAGAAATGTCAAAATTTTCAATTTGACAAATCGGACCCATTACAATAACTTCCTATGGGAAGTTAATAATAACAGGTCACTTATTAATAAAAAACAAAATAACTTGTTTTTACCATTAAGTGACGTCACTTTTGTTTTTAATAACGGCTGCAATACGACTTGCGAGTGTTTCCATAAGATTATAACGAAATTCAGGGGTTATGTCATCCTAAACTTTCTGGATTTTCTTTTAGCTTACTTAAGTTTTTAGCTGGACTTGTTCTTCATTCTTTTTTAATTTTTCATTTTCCCCATAAAGTCTCAATTGGAGACTGATCGGGGCTATTTGCGGATGTCCGGATATTTAAAGGTATTCACAGTGTCTCGACGAAGCAAAGGTTGCCGACTCCTTGGGCAGACATACATCCCCAGATTATAGCTAATGCTTAAAATTTAGTTTTTCAACAAAAGCAAGATGATCCAGATCTGATGATCACAAACCCACTTTAGACGCTTCATTATTTACAAAGAAGTTAAAAGTGGTTTTTCTTTGGCCTGAGAGTCGATTTGTAAGAAAAACTAATTTTCAAAGACTAAATTTAATTTATTTAACGGTACAATTTTTTTATAAAATGTAGATCCCATTTTCTTCATTTCTCTAATACAGGTCTCTCTACAAACTTATAGTTTTACACTCTTATGACGATCTTTTTTAAGAATCTTTCTTAAAGTTTTTCTGTCACAACCGAACTCGCCTCTAATTTTGGATGTGGTACCGTCTTATTGAAACCACATGTCATGCTTTTCTTCCATTTTCCGGACATTAGAGTATGTTATCATTACACGATAGCATTCACTATTTACAATAACTGTGCTATTCGTATCATCTTTGAAGAAGTGCGGTCTCATAATTCCAACAGCCTATGATCCCCACCAATCAAAGACTTTTTTCTAAATGCATTTGTAACTTTTGCAATGCTACTGGCTGCCCTTCATCGCAAATACGGCAGTTTTGCATGTTCAAGTATACATTCTACCTTCTTCGCTTAACACAATTTTTCGAAAAAAAAGCGTGCGATTAATTTTCTAAACAAAGCATGCATTTTATTAACAAAACAACAACCAAACGTTGTTCGTATGCAAGACCCTTTTATGGTTAAATTATAGACCAAACTGAGGGATGTTTTATAGTGACATAAACCAATTAACGTGCGTGATCTGTCAAAACCCGTGTTGCCAAAAATATAACAACAACAAAATGACCCTATATACATATTTCTAATTGACTTTAGAATAATGCATTAAGAGTTAAAAGCAAAACTGACAGATAGCAATACAAAAAAAATGAAAGCCTTCAATGAAACGATTTTGTTTTTCCACCCGAAATATATATTTAATTTCTTGACTAGTTGTGTTCGAAATCTTGATTCCAAATCAATCAACTTTCTAAGTTATAAGTGTTATATGGTATAATCCAACATAAGCTTCAATGTGTAACTAAAGGATGATTTTTTTGTGGTTAGGATTTTCATGCATTAGTATTTGACAGATCACCCGGGATTTCAGACATGGTGTCAAAGAGAAAGATGCTCAGTATGCTTTGACATTTCATCATGAATAGACTTAAGGCCCAATTATAATAGGCATAAGCAAACATAAGCTTATGTCAAAAACCGAACGAAAATTCACTAAAGTTTGCGAAAATACTGCATAGCCATAATGCTATTTTGCTCACGTATCTACATGTCAGATTTTACTTATGCGGCGAGCGACTGGGATCGCTCTTGCTTAAGTGTGCTTAAGTTAACGAAACTGAGAAAAATTGAACGAAACGGAGCTAGACTCCATTATGGCTGAAACACATACACGCTTCAGCTTCGGCTTCGTCTCCGTTACGTTACGCCCGCTTCGAGGTTGCTTTGAATGACATTTCTATTATTTCATCCCTCCAAAGAGCAAATATTTTGTTTGTTGACATTTTTTTACTGCTGATGAGCTGTCAGACAAAGCAAATGTTCAGAAAATTGAACTAGAGCTTCCGTTTGGAGTCACATTACGTTACATTACATTCTTTTCCTTACGATTGTCAAACAAAACGTGAGGTCGAAGCTACATTGTGATAGCATGCATTGAATTCCTATGGCTGAACTCGTAAACGTCAGGCGAAGCCGAAGCTGAAGCTTGTATGTGATTCAGCCATTATGTTCACTCGTATTGAGATTCTTTGTATTCGCACGTTTGCTTATGCGCGCATATGCTAGCTTATGCCTATTATAGTTGGGCCTTTACTAACGAGTAACGCTTGCAAATCATTGAATTTTATTACCAAAATCAGTGTTCGGTTCGAAATGTGTTTCGCGCTTTACGTCCGATTTATGGTCTACATAATCGACCAAGTGAGCAAACAATTATTGCGATTGTGACCAAGTTTCGCACTCAGTTTACTTTATTGGACATTAAACCAACCACACGAATGCGTACAGTGCGTACAGAAGAGAATATTGCGTCTGTTTCTGAGAGAGTTGCTGAAGACCGTGAAATAGCGATTCGTCGCCGTTCGCAGCAATTGGGTTTGTGTTATTCGACCACATGGAAGATTTTACGCAAAGATCTTGGTGTAAAACCGTATAAAATACAGCTCGTGCAAGAACTGAAGCCGAACGATCTGCCACAACGTCGAATTTTCAGTGAATGGGCCCTAGGAAAGTTGGCAGAAAATCCACTTTTTTATCGACAAATTTTGTTCAGCGATGAGGCTCATTTCTGGTTGAATGGCTACGTAAATAAGCAAAATTGCCGCATTTGGAGTGAAGAGCAACCAGAAGCCGTTCAAGAACTGCCAATGCATCCCGAAAAATGCACTGTTTGGTGTGGTTTGTACGCTGGTGGAATCATTGGACCGTATTTTTTCAAAGATGCTGTTGGACGCAACGTTACGGTGAATGGCGATCGCTATCGTTCAATGCTAACAAACTCTTTGTTGCCAAAAATGGAAGAACTGAACTTGGTTGACATCTGGTTTCAACAAGATGGCGCTACATGCCACACAGCTCGCGATTCTATGGCCATTTTGAGGGAAAACTTCGGAGAACAATTCATCTCAAGGAATGGACCGGTAAGTTGGCCACCAAGATCATGCGATTTGACGCCTTTAGACTATTTTTTGTGGGGCTACGTCAAGTCACAAATAAGCCAGCAACTATTCCAGCTTTGGAAGACAACATTTCCGAAGAAGTTCGGGCTATTCCGGCCGAAATGCTCGAAAAAGTTACCCCAAATTGGACTTTCCGAATGAACCACCTAAGACGCAGCCGCGGTCAACATTTAAGTGAAATTATCTTCAAAAAGTAAATGTCATGGACCAATCTAACGTTTCAAATAAAGAATCGATGAGATTTTGCAAATTTTATGCTTTTTTTTTTTAAAAAAGTTCTCAAGCTCTTAAAAAATCACCGTTTACATATAAATATTGACATTTTACAAGTAGTATTAAAAATACGCCATCTTTGTATTTAAAATGTATAGTATTATCACGGAGCTGTTTTTTTTCGCTTGCCTCAAGTTGGCGTTAGAAATTTTACATACAAGAGTTAAGTACAAAAAAGCTGCATTAACTAATGTCACCGTTGCCACTAGGTTCCAGCTTTGGCTTTGCATACAAAGACGCCATAAATAAAAATAAATGCTTTCACATCGCATTGAAATTTTAAAAATTTATTACAAAACGGTGAAAAATTTGCATTCACAGTTTGTAAAGCCAAAGAACTTTCTAGACTTAGTACAGTTAACCTGGTCAAAAATTTGAGCTGTGAAGTCAAGTTAATGATGTGAAGCATTTTAACAAACCGTATGCGTCACTTTGAACCAACTAAGAATATTGCTATTGTGACCCGTGGTGATGACGAAAACCCAGGGTTGGAAATCATTCATTTCACAGGCGACATTAAATCGTAACAGTTTCCATTAAGATTTACATTTTATTGTAATGTTTAAGGATTGAAAAATCAAAATTTTTTCTCAACCTGTCACTGTATGCTCTGGTATGGTGGTGTTATCGAACCTTATTTGAAAATAAGGTTAGTGTAACTTATTATTGTGAATGTAATCCAATGTCGCATCTTTGCATCAAAGCGTTGTTTTTACTTAGAGATGATACGAGTGGTAATTGGCAACTAAGGTTTTGTGATTTAAAACCCTTAGACTATTTTCTTTGAGGTCTATGCACATCCTCCACAATCAATTGAATACTTTACAGGTGCAATTCGTGATGCTGTCAAGGACATACACGTTCATAATATCATTTTCAAATATTAATGACACACCTTCCTCTTTGGAATGCAACAGACTTCCATTTATTTCTCTTGAAATTCCTTAGTAAACGCCTTGTCAGAAAACCCTACATTTGACCTGTTCGAACTCACCTCTTTTTTATTTGAAAGATTTTTGAAAAGTTAACAATTTAATGAACTAATTTAAAAGGACCAATAATCAAAATTTATGCTCATTTTAATATTTAACTGGCCTCTTAATATTTTGCAGTATAAATAGCCATTTTAATAGTCAGTTTAATGACCAACGGTTAAGAATAACTTCACGGTTCGCACTGTCATTTTGACATTTTGTCAGGAAAAAAGCACTTGTTTTAATATTTAAATGTGTTTTTGTTTTAATAAATGTCCATTATCTTATAAACGACTTAACTTTAATACAATTTTGTCCACCTTGCTTAAGCCACGTCTTTCAAGATATTTACATATGTCATAGATAATTGAATCGTCTGAATACAATTTAAAACATTTACTTTACACATATAACTAATGTCAGCTTAATTTTGTCTTTTTAAACGATATAAACCTTGCTTTCGATAGCACTCCCGCCTCTTCGTCATCTTCTACGATCTATATTCGTGAGAGCTTAACAGAGCACAACAAGCTCATCATGCAACGTGCACTTGTTTTGAAGAAAAGTAAACAATTGTCCACTGTCTATACTGCTCGTGGGGTGGTATTTGTAAAACGTCATTCAGATGACACAGCTGTGAAAGTTGACTGCATCGAGGGACTTAATGACGTTGCCAGATCAGCAGTTTCTTATGAAAATAAATATTTATAAATACTTAAATTAAATTAAATTTCAATAATCTTTTTGTTATCCTTATTATTGTTTTTTGTATTCTGTTTTCTTCTTGTTGTGTATAATGAATAATTTTAGTTCTCTGCGTTCTATGGTTAAAATCCTGAGTAAGCAGAAATGTGACCTCAGGATTTGTCATATTAATGCGCAAAGCTTATTACTGAAAATTGATGAGTTCCGTGATCTCTTTGTTAAATCAGATGTTGATGTCGTTTGTGTCACCGAAACATGGTTGTGAAATGAAGTAAATGACGAATTGTGCAGATTAGAGGGCTATCGTACTTTTCGGTTAAATAGACTTGATCGTGTTGGGGGTGGTGTGGCAATATTTGTTAAATCTGTTATCAAATGCAAACTTAAGTTTACGTCCGACGTAGTTAGCAATCTTGAATATATGTTCATTGATCTTCTGGGCAATGACAGTAATCTACTTTTAAGGGTTATTTATAGGCCAAATAGGAACATAGACTTTTCATCTCTTTTGTCAGTAGAAGAAGTCTCGTTGGGTTTCCCTAATATTGTATTATGCGGAGACTTCAATTGCAACTTATTGAATACCAATACTTTGACTGATAGCATGCGATCGCTCAGTTTAAGTCCAGTCAACACCACTAATCCAACTCATTAATTTGATAGTGGGGCAAATCAGCTTTACTTGTTTTTTTGTAAGTGACATAGACGATGTAGCCTTGTATGATCAACTTTCCGTAGCTGCCTTTTCAAAACATGACTTAATTTTTTTAACAATCAAATTTAATCTCGAATATTCTGACAAAAAAATATCATACCGTGACTTCAAAAGCATTAACTTTCAGTATCTTGAAGATCATACTAGACTCATCAATTGGGAGAATATATTTTCTATGCATTCCACTAACGAACAATGGCAATTCTTAACAAATAATATCCAAACCCCTTTCGATACGCATGTTCCTTTGAAAACAAAAACTCTAAATTCTAATGATAAACCATGGTTCACGCAAAATATTAGACTGTTGATGCAACAACGAGATAATGCATATAACAACTAGAAGCGATATCGGTTGACCGAATTGCGGCGCTTGTTTTGTTCACTACGAAACAAAGTCACAACTGAAATCCGTTTAGCCAAATCTCAAATTTTGTCTAATCAACTGAGTTCTTCATTAAACGGACGTAAATTGTGGAGGAACATGCGAAACGTTGGTATTGGTAAAGCAAGAAATATGCCTACTAGCGATGTTGATGTAAACTCACTTAATAAAACTTTCACCTCCGTTCCATTAACCGGGGCGACTTTCTCTGATAACATTTCATTTAGAGAACATTTTGTTTCAGTTTTTATTCGGTGGATGCTGCCGATGTTGTTGAAAGTCTGCTTTCAGTGAAGTCAAGTGCTGTCGGTCTGGCCAATATTAACCCCAAATTTTTAAAAATAATCTTGCCAATTTTGTTGCCTTACATTACATACGAATTTAATACTATTTTGATGTCTGGAGTTTTTCCCGACATTTGGAAGTCAGTAAAAATCATACCACTTCCTAAAAATGCTAAGGGATCTGAATATAGACCTATCTCAATTCTACCCTATTTGTCTAAAGTCTTTGAGAGAATTTTACAGCGACCAATAAACGCTTACCTTACAGCAAACTCTTTGCTCACTCCAAAACAATCTGGTTTTCGGAAGCAGCACAGCTGTACAACAGCACTACTTTGCGTGACCGAAGAAATAAGACAAGCGCTGGATAAGGGTGATGTAACTTTCTTAGTCTTGCTCGACTTTTCTAAGGCTTTTGACACTGTCAACCACGTAATTCTGTGTAAAAAACTTATGCAGCAGTTTAATTTTTCGGCAAGCTCTGCTAAGCTCGTTTATTCTTACTTGTCTAACAGAAAACAAGCAGTTCAAATTGGTGACTGTCTGTCTAGTTTTTTACCTATTTCGTCCGGTGTTCCTCATCTATGTAAATGAACTTCCAGGTCTAATCAAAAACTGTTCCTGTCATCTGTACGCCGACGACTTTCAACTTTTTTTCAGTTTTCCCCTGGGACTGATTGAGCATGGCGCCACTAATATCAATGAGGATCTTGATACTATTTCAAATCTAAATGTCCAAAAAGATTCTTGATCTTGATTCTACTTTCCTTCGATTTTGTTAAGTAATACCCCCATTGAATATGTTGAAACTGCCAAAAATCTTGGTGTTAACTTTAATCGCTCTTTAACTTGGGACAACCATATAAATGGAATTATAGGCAAAGTTTATGGTGCCCTACGTACATTATGGGTAACCCAGTATTTTACACCAGTAAACTCACGCATGCTGCTTGCCTAGACCTTGTTATTACCAATTTTAATTTATGGTTGTGAACTATATTGCTATTGTTGTTATGAAAGTAAACGTAAACTTTATGTCACTTTTAACAATATTGTTCGCTATGTCTTTGGCTTACGAAGATATGATCGTGTATCCAATTTTGCTACCCTGCTGCTTGATATGACCTTTGATAACTACCTTAAACTTCGTAGTTTGTTGCTATTCGCTGATGTACTGCTTACACACCAACCACAATACTGTTTTGACAAGATAAATTTCCCTACCTCTAGTAGATCTCGTCAATTGATTTATCCTCGCTTCACATGTTTAACATCCGAACGTCAATGCTTTATACTCAGTCCGACTCTGGAACTCTCTTCCTCGCGCTATTACGGAAATCCAAAACGCAACAAGAATTAAAAAGGCTCTTAAAGATCATTTTTCACATAGCATTTATAAAAACTGGCCCAGGAACAAGTTAAGTTTCGATTTAAAGTTTTAAATAAAAAACACGACAACCTTTACTTATAAGAATTATTAATCAATTTAATTTTTAGAATTCATTTTACATTCTTATATAGAGTTAATTTTAAGGTTAACGAAAGTCAAAATAAAAACAATATTCAATATTTAATTTCTTCTTTCAATAAACATCGAAAATTATTAAAATGAACGAAGGATTAAATTTAAAGGTGCAAACAAAAGAATGTACTTAATATTTTTCAACAGCATTTAAATACTTGAATTATTTTTTGGAAATGTATATTTCTGATTATTCTTTTTTCTTTTCACATTACTTAGCTTCAATCGTGTATTATAATATTAGATACTGAATTATTAGCTTGCTCTATCAATTTGTATTATTAGCTTGTAACTATTTTATAAGATATTGTATTCAGAAGGTTTGAAATACTTAAAAATAATTCGGTAATTTGTATTAAGTTGCTTTTAGAAGCTACTCAACTTGAACGCTAAATATTTAAATGCACTATATAATAGATTCATTAAAAAGTATTTAACTGATTGGTATCATTTTCGCATTTTTAATTAATTTTTATATAGAAAGCCGATTTAGCAGCAGCATTTCTACCACTCTTAGCCGATGTGCGGATAAAATGCGATTATTCAACCACAGTTTTGGATGAAGGCGAATGGATAATGGTGATGCAACGTCCCAAAGAATCAGCCACCGGTTCAGGTCTACTAGCCCCATTCGAGTTCTGGGTATGGATCCTAATATTCATCTCTTTACTCGCTGTCGGACCCATCATCTATGTACTCATTATAATTCGAAATAAAATCACCGGTGACGACTCACAACAACCATATTCGCTGGGCCATTGTGCATGGTTCGTCTATGGAGCACTAATGAAACAGGGAAGTACCCTCTCCCCAATTGCAGGTAAAACAATTATATCCAATCAAAATTATAATGTTTAAATAAAAAATTAAACTCTCTGACCCTGATATTTAATTTGGATTTTATATGACTAAACCGAGAATGCATGTTCGCAACTCATACTCTTTTCAGATTCTACACGTTTACTCTTCGCAACATGGTGGATTTTTATCACCATTCTAACATCATTTTATACCGCTAATTTAACTGCTTTCCTCACGCTATCCAAGTTCACATTACCCTTCAATACGGTCAATGATATCCTTGCAAAGCAAAAGCATTTCGTAACTCCGCGCGGTGGTGGAATTGAATATTCAATCAAAAATGTAAGTATACAAACTAATGTAGAAATTTACATATGTATGTATAGACGAGTATGTAGTTGTCATTTGACAAGTAATATGTCAAACTTGTATTTATTTTGTCAATATACAAAATCTATAGACATATTACTCATCCCTGTCAACTGTAAGTAAAAATGCAGTGCAGATTGGAATTTGTGATAATTTTTTTTATTCCCTATAGAATTTTGTTTAATTTTCAAGATATTATCAGTTGAAAAGAATTTCAAAACCATTATGAATCATTTTTGTATGTTATCGAATTCTGTGCATATACCAAACTAATTAATGGTGCTTTTAATTTGTTACCTGGAAGATGAAATACCAATGGAACGTCTCAAATTCCCATTTAATGGTTTATGTCTACTTATCGTTTGAAAACGTAGTTTGACAGGTTTTAAAATGCATTCGGTTTTTGTTAGTGTTTAACATGTAAAGGAACAGCTGATCCAAAACAGCTGGAATTGGAATGTCAAAAAAGGAACCTAAACGTATAGTAGAATTTCTGGTATCTAACAGAACAGCTGATTTAACATATGTTTGAATTTGAAGGAACCCAACAATTCATTTTAAATTTGTATTTTTTTCCTTAAAAATTAAATACTAAAGTTATCCATTAAAATTGTCATTTTCCAACCATTTTGCACCTCGAAATCCAATTTTTGTCTGCTTTTTGTGAACAGCTTAAAGCTGTTTTTGCGACCTATGTATATAAATTTAGGTTTCCAACTCGTTCAATAATAATTCACATTTCCAAAATACCCTACCCAACTCGAGATTGAACGCACCCATTTTAGCATTTAAAATTGGTGAATTGACATTCGTGATCAACAAATTATTATTTGAAATTTGTTCTGTTCAGCCTTTTTACTCAAAACACTAGGTATAATATAATTTAACACTATTTTCAGTTTGACAGTTCTAGATCTGTTCAACTTCCAATTAAAAACAAACATAACTTCGAGATAAATAATTGTCAATTGTGTTCTTGATCTGTTCTTTTTGATTTTTCTGACAATATCAAAAATTAAAAAAAAAAAATTTAAAGCTTCACATTTATAAACATTTTACTACTTCGCTATTCTTTTAGACTAATGAAAGCCTTTCAATTCTAAGCAACATGGTCTTAAACAACCGGGCAACATTCACAGAGAACGAAAATGACACAGTGACATT
Organism: Eupeodes corollae; assembly: GCF_945859685.1. NCBI lineage: Eukaryota > Metazoa > Arthropoda > Insecta > Diptera > Syrphidae > Eupeodes > Eupeodes corollae. The sequence continues at coordinate 285,688,312 of NC_079147.1, forward strand.
GACAACTTTCGTAGAAAAATACGGATATGTCTTCGTTAGAGATCGCCCTGCAATTAATCATTTGTTGTACCTGGACTATCGCTATCGAAAGTTAATAAGCGCTGATAATGAAAAAATTCACTGTCCATTTGCCATGGCTAAGGAACCATTTTTAAAGAAGAAACGAGCCTTTGCTTATCCATTCCAATCGAACTTGAGCACACTCTTTGATCCAGAGTAAGAATTATAGACAACAAAATGTTTGTCAATTTTTGAACTGTTTGATTTTTTTCAGACTCCTTAACCTAGTGGAATCGGGAATAATCAAACATCTCCTGGCAAAGGGACTACCAAATGCAGAAATTTGCCCTCAGGACTTGGGCGGCACCGAACGTCAACTACAAAATGGCGATCTCATGATGACTTACTATATCATGATAGCTGGATTTGTTACCTCCATTGTGGTATTTACCACAGAAATGTTATTCAGATTCATAAATCAACGACAAGTTGGCAAAAATAATATGATTATCGGTGCCAATGAGCTTCAACGTTCGTCGAATTTCCGTTTGCATGGATGGGCTGCCGGAAGGACAAATCACAGGGAAAGTCTAGGCAATCGACTAAATGAAGGCATCATTCTGAGTAATGTGACACCTCCGCCGGCGTATGCGAGCATTTTTAAGCACAACAAAAACGCAGTTGTCGATATGAATAAATGGAAACAAGCTGTATCAAAGAATAAGGATGAGTCGAAGGGTGTAAGGAGGCTTATAAATGGTCGTGATTATATGGTTTATAAGAATACAAATGGTATCAATCAATTGGTACCAGTTCGAGCACCTTCAGCGACACTATTTCAATATTCATACACTGAGTAGTGGATTACTTTTAATTAACATTAAAATAATTATGTACGTTTTTTAAACGTGTTGTTTTGAAATTCTATTTTTGTGACGTTTACATTATCTATTTTCTGATGAAATAAAAGTTTCTATTTTTGTGTAGTTATCTTTCAAGTGTTTAGATGATTTTTTTTTTCTCTTTTCGTAATATTGGTGGTCAAATGGCATTCGATTTATGATTTATGTTTCTTAATGAAATTCAACTAAACTTACCTAAAACAGTTATTAAATTAGCTTTTCAAACGTTTATAATTGCGAAAATAGTACAGCAGCCATTAGTAAATAAACAGTTAAAAAAAGGAACGATAAGTAATCGACTTCAACTCGGCTCGGCTTCAAACGGATAAGCTGACTTGATGGCAGTGATCAATCAATGAGACCGATAGTTTATCCGGATACTTTTTTGTTAGTGTTTTACGTGTAAGAGAGCAGCTGCTCCAAAAAAGATGGGATGTCAAAAAGGGATCCAAAGATATGCGAGAATGGTCGAATTCACAAAGCTAGACGTGGCTACGTAGTCAAAATTGAACTAGCTTTGTGAATGCAAAACTGCACTACAAAGCTAGTCAATCTGGAACTGTCATATTATTGACAAATGCAAATATATAAAATAAGAAAATTTTTTGATTTGATAACTTTTACTTTTCTTTTGTGTTTTTAAATTCAATAAAATCAAATTTCAGAAATAATTTGAATGATTTATATTTGTATTTAAATATTAAACAATTTATTTCATTTTGAATTCGTGTTACTTTACCGAGCAGCTGATTGTAAAACGTCAAAATCATTCTCCACTAACTTTGTTGCCGAATTTTTTAGACTACGTCGGAGGGGAAATTTCAACTACTTTTGTAGTTTGATTTAGCCAATCAGAATCCCTTGACTACGTAGCCACTAGCTTTTTGAATGCGACCAATTTCTGGTATACATATGTACGTGAGTATTTAACGGAACTGCTGATTTAAATAATGGTTGAATTCGGAAGAACCTGAAAGTTGATGTCAAATTTGTAGCTTTTTTGGTAAAAATTCAGTGAATCATTAAAATTAATAATTAAAAACGCTTTGTATGTCTCTTTTTGTGAACAGCAGAAACTTGTTTTTATTTTTTGTTATCTTCATTTTGGTATCCAACTCCTTCAATAAGGTATCCCAAAGTCTACGTATCCAGGATTGAGATTGATTGAGGATATTGAACGCAGCCAATATGAATAGCCGATATATTTGACATTTTAATCGGCAGTAAGCTGCGACCTGTCATAAGAGAAAGGAAAAAAATATTAAAAATAAAAATGTACTGCCTTTTAGGAAGTAATATTAGAGCTAGAGAAAATTTTTTTAAAGTTTGAATAAACCTGTACAGTTTGAAGAAGAAGTATTTGACTGTTAACAGTCGAACTGTATTTTCCTGAACACCGTTTATTTTAATAAATACGATTTCAAATCAAAAACAATTCGACTGCTGACAGTCAAATATTTTTTCTTCAAAAGTCCCATAGCAAGGCAATAAAAATAGCTACAATTTATCTTCTTTGAAGACTTGTAGCGACTATATAATTCGTAATTGCTCTATGTAGTTCAGATTATATGGAATCTCGATTTATTTTTATTTGAGAAAATATGCGTCAAGACAAGGTGTAATGGTCATCTTCTGATGAGCCCAGTCATTACATCGGGGCGAAACGCATATATGAACAATTTTATTCTGGTTTGATTTTAAATCATATTTTTTAAAACTGTACAGTTTTCTTGTTGGAACATATTTGGCCAGATTATATTTCTAAGATTCCTGAGAATTTCCTTAATGGGGTTGATAAAGCAAAGAAGAATTAAGTATAAAATGAAATTACTATTTACTCTGCCAGAATCAGACATTTAAATAAGATATTTTGTTTAAACTTCTGGGATTAAAGAAATCTCGGATATCTTACAAATATAAACTGTCAAATTATAGATCATTAAAAGTCATTAATAGACTTACTTACTTAAGGTGGCGCTACAGTCCGGGGTAGACCTGGGCCTCAACCAACATGCGTCTCCAGCCAGCTCGGTCCCTAGCTAGCTGTCTCCAGTTTCGCACGCCAAGTTGGTTGAGGTCCTCTCCCGACTGGGTGCGCTACCTGAGTCGCAGTCTTCCTCTACTGCGCTGACCCTCGGGATTGGATTCGAAGACCTTCCGGGCTGGAGCGTTTATGTCCATTCTCTCTACATGACCTAGCCATATAAACCATATGACTTTAATTCTGTTAACTAGGTCAGTGTTGCTGTACAGACAGTTCGTCGTTATATGTTATTCTCCATCTATGCATACGGGACCAAAAATCACCCGAAGAATTTTTCTCTCGAAGCGTCCTAAGACGCTCTCATCTTTTTTTGATAGGGTCCAGGCCTCAGCACCATAAATAAGAACCGGGATGATGAGTGTCTTATAGATGGTGATTTTAGATGATCGAGAGAGGACTTTACTTCTCAAATGCCTACTTGGTTCTGCCCTCATTGAACATCCTCTTCACTTCCGTCGCAATGCTCAAAAACACTCCACTGACATCACGCTTTGATTTTCCAATTATGTCAATATCATCTGCGTATCCGAGTAATTGGATGGACCTTTGGAAGATTGTGCCTCTAGTGTTGACGGTTGAGTTTAGCACAAATCTTTCCAGAACCATATTGAAGATGTCGCATGATAGTGCATCGCCTTGTCTAAAACCTTCTGTGACATCAAATGCATTGGTGGAATCTTTTCCGAACTTGATAGAGCAGCGTGCATTCTCCATCGTCATTTTGAACCAACGGATAAGTTTGACACGGATGCCAAAACTAGACATTGCTCTGTAGAGCTCTTCCCTATAGATCATATGCGGCTTTAAAATCGATAAAGAGATGTTGAGTATCTATTTGAAGTTCCTGCCGTAGTGTGAATATTTGGTCGATAGTGGACTTTCCTGGTCTGAATCCACACTAATAAGGACCTATCAGGCTGTAGACGAATTGTTTCAGACGTTCACATAATACGGCAGAAAGGATCTTATATGCAATTTTAAGGAGACTGATGCCTCTGTAGTTGGCGCAGTTTAGAGGGTCTCCTTTCTTATGTATCGGGCACACTATGCTATGATTCTACTCATCGGGCATGCTTTCTTCCGACCATATTTTGCAGATGAGTTTTTGCATGGTCCCTACCAAGTCATCGCCTGCTGCTTTCAATAGTTCGGCAGCGATGCCGTCAGCTCCAGCAGCTTTGTTTGATTTTAGTATAGATATAGCTCTCTTCACTTTGTCGAGGTCGGGTAGGCAGATTTGATGATCTGCGTCGCCTTGATTGAGTGGTTCTATCTCCTTTGCAGTGAAATTTGGTTCTTCATCGCCTTTATGTAATTTGAAGAAGTAGTCCTTCTATTTTCTCAACATAGCCTGCCGTTCTACTACGATGTTCCCCTGATCGCCATTTCAGGCTTTGGTTCGTGGCTGGTACCCTTGGAAGGTTTTTTACCTTTTGGTAAAATTTACGAACCTCATTCCTGTTGTGACGTGCTGAATCGAGTTGAGATTTATCTATTCTAAACTGAGATAAACCTTTTTTGGAAACATAGCTAAACATAAATATCTTTTCTATTGTTTTTTCTTGCAAAATAAACCCAGTTAGTCCATTTTCACAAACAAAACTAAATAATATCAACAGAAATAGATTCGTTTTTCCGCAATGGAAAGCACACATGATTCCAAATGCAGAACTACTCAACAAACACACCCATCGAGATACAAATGCAATATCAATCGTACCAACATTTGAGAACGAAATCACATAAGATCCATTCGAGGCTCGTATAAATGTTAAAAACCTATCCATAGTGAGATTCTACTCTAACTTTTATCGGTGTTATTCTCACTATGGATATTGTTTTTGTTATTCGTGTAAAATCCTACTTTACTATGGATAGATTTCCCAACAAAACACGGGTACTTATGTACTGCACTTTTTTTGTAGAAGATGTTTTCTTACCATTTCTCCTTAAAAATTGCCCATTTTATAAGTTTTAGTTAATTTTAACTTTTGTTTTTCACAAAACTTTCTTCTTTTTGTGTGTTTTTTTTTTAAATTATTTTGACAGATCTACTTGTAATCGTACCAATTTTTAATTACAAAAATCTGTCTACTGCGGATCTTTTTGTTGACAATTTCTCACTGTGCTTTATATGGAATACCAAAAAAACGCACTTAATATGTGATTCTGGTTTCTATCTGGTTAAATTTCAAAAACCTAAATAATAGTTGTCATTATGACGGGTAGCTGGCTAATTTTTGTTTCAAAAATTTGAACTGCAAAGAAAAGAGACAGAAAATGCTTAAAAATTATACAAACATAAGAAAAAAAGAGGTAACTGTCTTATTTCTTGGATCTACATCGTTTTATTTTCGAACGATGACCTTAATGGATCATTGGCGATAGTTAATTAATTACTACACAAACTGACTTCCATGTAGTGTGATTAGCAACTTGTCAGGTTCAAATAGCAACACAACTTCAAATATAACTACCTCTTATAACGGCAGCATTCAAAGTTTTATCATCAGTCGATTCTCGAAATAACGATACGCAAATCTCAACTGCTACCAACTTCATCTTATAGACTTTGACAATTGACATACAATTTCCAAAAACACACAATAAAATAGTTTTGTTGCAAAGTTTCTCTGAGTCACTTTCATTTGAAAAAATACAATAAATCATCAAAAAACATAAAAATATTATCGAAAAAAACATAATTCAACAACATAAATACATTTTTACACATAAATCAATCAATTCATCGTAAAACAATCAGTTTTTTTACCTACGAAACAAAAATCGATTTCGATTTCAAAAGAACAAAAACAAATCGCCAACGATGATGATGATAAGTTATTTGTTTATGACGACAAATTTTTAAGAAAAATACAATAAAAAAGAAAAGAATACAAAAAGAAATCGAAAATAAAATCAAACTATACTTACCTCTAAATGAATATGAAGCTTTTTCATCCCATAATCTTCATAATTTGCGTAGGAATTGCAAATTTTTCGCACGCCAATGATATAACTCCAAAGGTATTCGGTTCAGTTAAGGAGGGGGTGGTAGCAGCCTTCGGGGACTTCAATTCCGATGAGCTGACTGATGTTTTCGTTATCACCAATGAGTTCACAACCCTTCAAATTCTATTGGGTAAGTTATCTAGATTAAGGTTTTCTTGAACAAAAGAAAAGAAACTTTCACAATATTCTTCCTCCTCTTAGGATCTTACACCGAGCCTCTCCTCCATCCTGGGCCGTTTTGCACCTTCAAAGGCAAGGAAATTACAAGTGTAGTTCCAGGAGACTTCGACGGCGATGCTCTAATGGACGTTCTAGTAACCACCCGTGGATCGAGGGACAACCTTCTCGATGTGTACATCAACTGGGGTGCATCGGACACCCTTATTTGCGCCAATGAAACAACAATCAACACCACCGGCGAACCCCTGGCCATCGACTACAATCGCGACATGATTATAGATCTCTTCGGAGTTAACGAATATTCACAACGCACCTTCTGGATATTCCAAAAGAACCGTTTGCCTCCACTAAATATCACCCAAACTCCGGCTCCAAATAATCAAAACCTTAATGCCGTCATTAAGACACCCCATGCAAATGCCTATTTGGACATTAATCATGACTTCACCGCCGACCTGTTTGTGCAGACAGAGAAGTTCTTCGAGGTTTGGTATGGCAAGACCGACGATGACAAACAGGGATTCTTATTCAATCACAAAATAGACATAAACATCATTGGACTGCAGAACAGTCATGTGGGACAGAGTATATTCCTTGACTTGGAGTTGAAAGGTGTCCAAAATCAGATCTTGCCCATGTGCTTCCACGACGATTGCACTAATTCCACAATCTTGGCCCATGATGGACACCATTTCCGGGACATTCATGTGAATTTCAAGGATCCCCAAGGTGTTCAGTGGGGATTTATCCAACCGCGCAAGGATGATGTCTATTTGAAGACGATTACAGCTCGTGCTGGCGACTACAACATGGATGGTTACCCAGACTTGTTGGTCACTCTCAAGGCAATCACTGGACCGCAAGCTAGAATGCAGACATACCTGCTGGAGAATGTTCCCTGTACTGTGTGCAATGGTCCACTCAAGCGGACCTTCGAGGTCAAATGGAATGCTCTCTCCCCCATGGGCAATGACACTGTTGCTGGAGCTTTCTATGATTTCTATCAAGATGGTAAGTTTTTTGGCGAGAGTTCTTCTTCAACCGGAAAAAAAAAGAAAGATTATTTAAATGGTATTCCTTTTTCACAGGTGTCCTGGATGTGATTTTGATCGAGAAGAAAAATGGAAAATACCGTCCTCTGGCTTTCCGCAACACTCTCGACTATGATGCTAACTTCGTCAAGGTAATTGTCCTCACCGCTCTCACAAACAAGTTCAATCCCACAGAAAAAACCGCATTGGGTCGCAAGAAACGTACCTACGGCACCAACCTACCCGGACCACGCATCGAATATTTCACCACCACTCAGGAGGGTGACATTCAACGTGGATCAAGTGTCCAACTGCCCCAATCGGCATACTTCGCCCTACAAATGCCCTACACAATATTTGGTCTCGGAAGAACACCTAATTTCGTAGACACTCTCATCGTGGGCCTGGCAAATAAGTCCAGGACATGGACCCAATTGATTCCCAACTCCCAAATCATCGTAGTGCCACAGCCAATCGAGGAACCTCAACGTTGGAAGGCTCAGCTCTTCGTCACTCCAAGTAAATTGATTCTAATGAGTGTCGTGGCTTTGGGTGGCACTTGTTTGGTCATTATTTTGATCATTCTCGTTCTTTATATCAAAGAGAAGAAGGAGGATAAGCAAGAGAAGTTGCAAGAGGCACACAGATTCCATTTTGATGCTATGTAAAGCCCAAGCAGACCAAAGAGCTGTGTGCATTAGTTCGTGATAGTAAATTGATTAAATTTTAAGAATTCTTACTTTTTCCCTTCAAAATCATTTTGTTTTTCATTTTAATTTAAAATTTTATGTAAGATTATCAAAACTAAACAACTTTAACATTAAACAATTAATTAATTAAACAAATGACTGAATTAATCACTTATTTCTCATTCTCCGCTTTTCTATAAATATAAGAAAACATGGAAGATTTTATCGTGATATGATTCTATATTTAAGTTCAATCAACAATAACATAGATACAGTTTTTGGGATCCTTAACCACCGCTTTTGGAATATCGTTTCCAGAATTTCTTCACATCGTCGTGGCCATTTTTCGTGACTACCATTGTGCGATTTCTTTCACTTTGCCACACCAGGACATTTATGGACTGAGCATAGTCGCGTAGAGTTATGAAGTCGGCCTGCGACAGGAATTGATTGTAGACTACACCCTCGGTGTAGACAAACCGATTCCGTTCGTTCTCCCAGAGTTTGATTTGATCGACGACGGTTGGAGGTAGTGGCGATCGGGATTTAATGGCCGATTCTGTGGTTTTCATATTGTGGTGGGCATACTGCTCGAGATAGCTGACAATCTGTTCGGCGGTGATTCCACCGCGGAGAGCTTGCCGCACCGAGTCGCGAGTTAGAACCCCAACCACCAGGTTGGGGAATCGATAGAGCAATTCGGTGAACAAGCCCAGCAGGGCGACTTGAAGATTCGAGTCGGTGTAGGCGTATACTCGGTAATTGGTTTCGACGACAATGTAGCCAGGATCTTGACTCTTGTCTTCCTCATTGGAAACCGTGGGAACGGGTCCGTTTTTGTTGGTTACGTTTAGCGCCAGGCGGGTGGGATAGAAGCGACCTTCTTTTCGTTTTCTTTGGTACACCAAGCCAAATTCACGCAGATGCTGCAGGAAGGTCAGCATCTTGGGATTGAGGCCTTCGGAACTATAATCACGACCAAGAGTCGAGAAACTCAGCTGGAAGAGCATGGAAAGACACTCGGGAAGGCTGAGATTTCGCTCCTGGCAGGTGTCTAGATATTGAAGCATAAAGTGCCAGACCTGTCAATGTTAGATAAGATTTAGTCGAGGGAAAAATTAAGACATGATATGAGAACCTTACTTGTGATCGTGTGTCGAGGAGAAGGAATTGGAATCCCTGTCGGGTAATACTTGGAGTCCCATCGCGTTCGTCTCGCTTCATAAGGTTTGCATGAAGAAGAATTCGTACAGCATCTGGACTGATGCCTTCGCTATCTTGGCCTTTGCTAGTTGTCCCTCCACCAACCATGTAATGGAGTACACATCGCCATCGCGCCATAGCGTAGTTATCGAGGAATGCTACGTCTCTGGGTTTGGCATCTTTGTCCATCAGATGAGATAAGGACCATGGTTTCCCACCACCCAGTAGAGCTATTTTAAGATTCTTTTTGAACGTCGGACAGAGTTCCCAGGCTGAAAGACCGCCTGGAATCGCCGTCACTCTCCAAATGTTCAATTCTGTCAAGCAGGATGTTGATGCTGCTTGTTCCCTATGACAAAATAGATGTTATAAGGAGATGTTTCGTTGGATAAGAGGTTTAAAGCTTACTTGGCATAATGTTGTGACCCCCATGAAGCGACTACTGCCTGGGGAACTGGCTGTTCCACAAATAATATTCTAATTACAAACTGGCGGGCAATCTCAGGGAGTTCTCTGTGGAAATGATTTATGATAATTAATAATTGTTACTCAATTAAGAGATTTTAGTTTACCTATAAACAGCCAAACAAATAGTTGGATAGTTATAAAGTTTCTCGAGCACATCGTGACTTCGAGTTCTCAGATAGTCCTGAAGGTTTTTGCATTCTAGGTTTTCTGGCTTTGGAATTAGGCAGCCTGTTTTACCTGATTTTGATTCAGACATATTTTTCTAAGATGATTTGTATTTGCATTTGAGTGGAAATTAAGTTTTATTTGGAAAAAAGGGAAAAATTGTTGTGAGTGCAATCGCAGCAAAATAAAACACTTCTCTGCTTTTTTATTTATTTTTGACGTTTTTACATTTTTGTTTCCATACACAGCCGGATTTTTGAAGTTAGGACTGTTTGTTTGGCAATTTTTAAGGAATTTAATAATTAGATGAACGCGTTCAGAAGCAAAAATTAAAAAAAAAGTTTTCATGAGTCGATATAAACAAGCAATCACATTCCACTAAAAGTAACTTTTCGTGAAGCCTGTTTTTCTTTTTGATTGATAGCTGAAAGGTTTTATAAAAAGTTTTTTTCAGACAATATAAATATAACGGGTTATCTAAGTTGCGTTTTCAAAAGTATAGGGCTGGAATTCGACATCTTTCAAGCTAAGTTGTTTCACCAAACATTTTTTTTTCAGTTGAAAGTCTGACATTTACGAAAATGGATCGTTTAACTATCCTTACTACGTATGAAAATTGAAAATATTCTACAAAAATGATGATCTTGCCACAGCCACATATCGTACCTTAAGAGGAGTCCAAGTACGCAAGCAATTTGTAAAATTGTGAAGAAATTTGAAGAGACTGTAATGGTTACAGATTTTGTAAGGCATGTGCATCATTGTTTCGCTTGTATCACAACTGAAGCCAGCTGACCATTCACAATGACGTCGAATAGGTGCTTGAACAACAGGCGGTGGATGGCGATGTTTCAAACAAAATTTACCTCAGCGACGAAGCATATTTCTTACTAAGTGATTAGGTATGTTAATAAACAAAATTGTCATATTCGATTCGGAGATGTTATTGGACCTTACTTCTCAGAAAACGACTATGGAACGACTGTCGCCGTTAATTCGGAGCGTTAAAGAATTTTCACACCAAACCCAAAACCGGGTTTTCGGCAAAAAGCTTTCGAAAACCCGAAAATCGTTCACACCGAACATTCACACGTTTTTATTTGACATTAAAATTTGTTTAACACCGGCCGTCAAATTTTGTATTGATGAAAAAATTTGTGAGTAAAAAGTTTTGTTCTTCTCAAATGATTTGTGAAAATAAAATTAATTCTAACCAATTTAAATTGATTTTAAAGTAAGACTAGCTCGTCTAGAAAAAGAGTTCTGGGGACGGGTGAAATGGGCTCACGACATGAACCAACAAGAACTACAAGCTCGCTTGGCTACAGCTATCCTCTTAGTTTTTTTTTTTTTTTTTTTTTTTTTTATAATTAGCAAACACTAAAAGGGTTTTTTATACCTTTAATATGCCAAAGACACAGTGTGAGCATTAGGAAAAGAGGGAAGGGTTGGATAGGAGGTGTCGGTGTACATTGGTTTTAAATTTCTGAACATTGCAATGAAAGGGAAAGATAGAGCGTGGCAAGGCGTTCCACATTCGCGTAGTACGGCTAAAAAAAGAATCTCTGTACTTCATAGTACGTCCGAAGTTGGGCTCAAGGGTAAACTGATGGGCATTCCTAGAAGCGCGGGTATTACGGTTAAATTGTTTAAGGGGAGGAATGCAACTGGCTATTTCACTAGAGCATAGTCCGTTAAAATAACGGTAAAAAAGGGTGAGGCAAGAAACCTTGCGTCGATGTTCGAGTGATGTAAACGAGTTGATGATGTTTATGTCACCAATCATTTTAAAAGCTCTTTTTTGAATACTGTCCAAGAGGCTTAAATAAGTTACTGGAGCACCAGCCCAGAGATGAGAGTTATATTCAAGTTTCGGACGTATATAGGTTTTATAGATTGTAGCCAGATCAGACGGAGAAAAAAATTTCTTGCAACGTCTCAAAAAACCTAGACATCTTGCGGCATTTTTGGCAACATCGCGTATGTGATCGCTCCACAAAAGGTGGTTGCTGATGCACATTCCGAGGATGTCAAGATTTTCTGTTTCGTTGATGCAAGTGCCACTCATAGATAGTGGCAAAGACGGTTTATCTCGCTTTAACGAAGCAAGACAGCATTGCGTTTTCGAAGCATTAAATTCCACACGATTTTTTATTCCCCATTGTACAATGCTGTGTAGGTCGGAATTTAATGAGCTAATCATATTTTGCCGTTGCAGTTCCACATCCGAAGAGGAGGGTTGTGAGTCTGGAAACGAATATGAAAAGCTAAGAGTGCTATCGTCAGCGAAACAATGTATTGGATTAGAAGTAGCGGACAGGAGATCATTTATAAAAATGAGGAAGAGGGTCGGAGACAAAACGGAGCCCTGGGGCACACCAGCGTTTATTTTATGAGTTTCAGACTTGAATCCGTCCAGAACAACTTGTATTGAACGGTTCGAAAGAAAATTTCTAATCCAACGAAGAAGAGATTCGTCGATACCGAAAGCACGCATTTTCGATAAGAGAGCAAGATGCCAAACTTTATCAAATGCCTTTGAAATATCAAGTGCAATAATCTTACTTTCTCCAAAACGATGTAAAGATCTGTTCCACTGTTCGGTGAGATGAACCATGAGATCACCAGTGGACCTATTGCTACGAAAGCCGTATTGCCGGTCATTAAGAAGCTTCCGTTCCTCAAGATATTTCTTAAGCTGATAATTAATCAGCGTTTCCATGACCTTAGAAAGAAGGGACGTTAGTGCTATCGGTCGGTAATTTGTGGGAGAAGAAGATTCGCCTTTTTTTGGAATTGGCTGAACAAATGCAGTTTTCCAACTACTCGGAACGAGCCCAGAAGAATAGGATAGATGGAAAAGCTTACGCAGTGGTTTTGCTAGCGCCATATATTGTGGCCGTCCGAGGAACTTATAGGCGGGGTTGAGAAGATTCTGAACAATTTCGTGTAGGTCCTTATGGCCTAGAAATCATATCTGCACTGGAGTCTACGTCGCTATCGAGGAAGCATAGCGACCAGTTAAAGATCCTGAAAAAATTATTGAGACCGTCCCAGTTGGCTTTCTCGTACTGCCAGACGGTTCTCTTTGGAGCTCTTTCTTTAACTGGATTTGTTTGACACGAGAAATTAGCAGATATAACACTATGGTCCGATGTGCCTAGAGGCGTCAATACACTGATTGTGTACTTATCAGGATCAGAAGTGAGAAACAAGTCAAGAGTATTTTCTGCTCGGCCGTTAACGTCTGATATTCGAGTAGGCTCATTGACAAGCTGAGTAAGGTGGTTAAACTCAGCAAAAATCTCAGCACACATTCCTTCGGGCGTTGTCTGGCCCGAATGGCGAAGCCACGAAGAATTGTGAACATTGAAATCGCCCGTAATAACGATTTCAGTGTGAGGATACAGGGAGACAATTCTTTGTATGGAGTCAGACAGAGCATCAAATTCCTGAGAAGTTGAAACTCTGCCCAGGTTTGGGCTCCGATAAAGAAAACAATAGTGAATGATGTGCTTATTCACGGAAAGTTTTAACCACATGAAATTAAAAAGGGAGTTGGTACAATGACCGTATTGTGGTAAAAGTTGATATGCAACATCATTCCTAATATATATGGCGAGACCATGGTGTGAGAAGAATAATGGCACTAAGCGATACCCATGAATAAAAAATTCAGCAGGATCGGAATCTTCACCTACTTGGGTTTCACTCAATGCCAAAACAGCTGGTCTGTTAGAATTGATATGGATGTATACAGACAGAAAATTCGATCTTAGCCCACGAACATTACTATAATCTACTCTAAAATAACCAGTCATTGCAATATAAAAAAAATTTAAAATCAAAACAAACGAACTTCTAAGTATATTACTGTATAAGATTATTTAAATGTCTTTACAATACAACCTCACTACTAGTGTTATGCCTTTAGTAGTGACGTTGAATTGGTCCGGACCCTGACAATCAAAGACAACAAATAATCGAAAAAAAACGCAGAACACGACGAGTGCACATGAACCTCGCCACTCGAGCGTTCACTTCAAACGGGGCAAACAATTCAGTAAGGAGAAACTAATTGCTAAATTGTAAAATATATCATAGAATCAAAAACAAACAAAACTGTTACAATAAAAATTAATTCTATTTACAAAATTTTCTTCTTCTTTCTCTACAAATTCAATCCAAAATACTGATCTATTGCTTCTGTTGGCCAAAAATCCCGTCAGACTCGCCATATATTGTGGCCGTCCGAGGAACTTATAGGCGGGGTTGAGAAGATTCTGAACAATTTCGTGTAGGTCCTTATGGCCGGACCAGAAAAGGTGAAATCCTAGTTCCAGATTCATACCCAAATCATGCTCACCAGAGCGATCACTGAAGCTTCTATAATAGACTGCAATTTCTCCATGGTTATCTGTTTGGCTTCTTCCTTTGAGGACTCGCCTGACTTGTCCAAAGCACTAAGGATCTTCTTGATGTTGGCATCGCTGTCCATCAAGTGACGATTGCCCACTGAACTACCAGCAAATCTTCCTCGTCCTTGGGGTGGTCACACCAGTAGTCATAGTGCATTCCAGTTCCTCGCTAAACAAAGACCGTTTGAAACTTTGGAGGATCATAAAAGAACCACCATTTTATTCGCGTCGTTGGCAAATTTTCCCACCATTTTTTCTGTTGCCACGCAGATCCCCTAATGTTTCCTTTTTTTGTTTTTTTTTTCTCTTCCGTATTCTATAAATAAAAAACATAAAGCAATAATTCTTATTTTGCAAGGAAATTGTATAAATAGTATTACTTACCACAACCAAAGTTATTTCAAAATGAAATATTTGTTTTGGATTGCTAGTTTTCCAGAGGTTTTATATAAAACTTGTGATTTACAAAAACTTGTGTTTTACCTAAAATGTATGGGAAAACTTGAGTTTTCGATGGAGGTTTTCGGCAAAAACCGTGATTTGGACTTGGTGTGAAAAGCCGATAAGACCCTTTAAAGCAAAGAAATTAACAAATAATCTTATGGTCTAAGTACTTACCTAACTGCCATGATTTAATGGAATAAAACATTTTTTAATAATGTGTGTTTCCTCCTGACTTCTGAATTTCTGCGAATAACATGTGGTGTATGGATTCATGGAGTGCTGTCAGATAATTGATAATATGAGCCCAGGACCATTTTATGGCTTCAATAATCTGTTTTTTTAAAATTGCCGTCCTTCTTCGTAGACTTCTCTTGAATGTCATTCCCCCTCGTTTTCCATGATGTTCAGGTAAGGAGAATATGATGGTCATCATTATAAGTTCATATTTTACCACTGAAAGCTTTTGTTGTTCGTGTGGTATGTATTGGTGCATGATCTTGTTGGAAAGATGATTGTTGTCCACAAAATAAATCAGAATAATGCGGAAAAGCTCGTTCCAGAGTCGATTTATAAGTGATTGTCATTATTTTACAGCTTTGAAAATCCAGCTCCATGGTTCTGTAATAAGTGGATCCTCCCCATACAATTGCATCACCTCCTTTGCGGTGCTGTTTTTCAAGATAGGGTTCATCCTTTCTTAAATCATAGAAATAGCGACTATGTCCATCAGGTCCATCCAAATTTCATTTTTTTCATCAAAAAAGTCGACGGTATTGCTTGATTCCACCTGATGTTATTTGTTGCAAAATTAATCCGTTGGCTCTTGCGTGCAGCATTTAATGGTGTAATTTTCTTCATTTTGCATTTAATTACCGCAGCTTCTGCCTTGATTTTACTAATGGAAATCTTTGAATTTAAAACAGCCCTCACTATCGCCCGCCGTTCCCGATATGATGTGGCTTTTTTTACTCTTCTCTTGTGTTTTTTCAACAACATTAAAAAGGTTTTCAAACATATCGTCAAATAAAATATGAAAAAAGATTGTAAAACAAGACAAACCTTTCTTTTTTGAAGGAATGTGGATTTAAACTTTAATTTAATGGTTTTACATGTTAAGATCCTAT